>NW_019417308.1:0-86360 GCF_000390285.2 Anoplophora glabripennis | reverse complement strand
TAATAGCTGTTTTACATTGACAATTTATTGATCAATTAATTCATGAAGTCGCTTCATCAAGAAATTGGACAAATGTAATGCACCAAATCTGCTGTCAAATAACTTCATGAATTTATTCATCAAGTTCTTAACGAATTAGAGCATGTTCTAATTTTTGTCAATTTCTTCGTGAAGTTACCAACCCAACAGATTTCCACCCTCAGATCAGTAATGAGGTTATGTTATTAGAATATGTAAATAATTGTGTGGCGTCGTACTAGTTTTGCATTGTTTTTACTGATTTGTTATTTACAAAAACTAATATAATTTATATAATATGTGTCAGAACGGCACCGCTGTTGTATCAATATAAATATGAGTGGAAAGGTGACATTTTCGAAATTTATTTGCTTCGATTCGTTGGTAGAACTGATTCATGGGTAAAAAAACTTGACAAAGTGTGTAGCAGTGTAAAACCACACTGTTTATCAATAAATTCGTGAATTAATTCATGAAGAACTTCATCAATTTATTCATCAATAAATTGTCAATGTAAAACAGCTATAAGAACTTTCAAGGTATTACAAAAAACGACATCTACATTCTCTTGTGTTATCCACTTTCAAAAAAATTTAGATACCTGATTTAGAAATTTAGATAAAAATACTTTGTATAACAGATAACCAGGTCCATACAAAGAATTTATAGATTCACGTGCAGTGGCAAATTAGGTAATGTTCAATAAGATTTGCCCATATAACATGTGTCTGTTTAACATCTTGAATGTATGAAAATAAATTATTAATTACTTCGCAAATATTTTAAATAAATACTTACTGCTGATTTCCTGTCCTTAAATTCTACTAATGCACTTCCACTTTTTTTAGGTGACATTACTAACACATGAATGTCCCCGTACTAAAAGAAAAGAGAGTTATAATATATATTTTTTAATAATTACACTGTCACCTTTGATAAAAATGTATGAAGCATTTCATAGGTGTACCCTCCATTCGTACTGTCATTTTTATTTACATGCCATTTAATTTTTATTCGATGTGTAGATCCATCCCAATTCCCTTCATTAGATCTTTGTTGTTCTTCTTTTAATTTATTTAAAACATATTGCATTTCTTCTTCAACTTGCTTTGAACCTTCTTTCCTTAATCTCTCAATTTCTTCCTATAATTGCAATAAATTTTAAAAATTTCAACAACTATACCTACATTTAATTTAATTACTTTTAAAAGTTGCTGTGGAGACTTTCCTTTGAAGGTTCCACTAGTAGCTTGTCTTTCTCTCGCTTCTAAATCCTCCTTCAATTTTCTTCGTTTTCCATCCAATTCCTTATGTCTTAATTTCGCTTCTTTTTTACCTTTTAAAATTTTATCATATGCAGAACGAGCTGCATTATCTGTTAACACTTCTAGTACTTTTAAAAGCTGCTGAAATTTCTTTGCCGCATTGGGATCATCAGGATTTTTATCTGGATGGCATTGCAAAGCCTTTTTTCTATATGCTTTTTTTATCTGAAAATTTTAATGATAATATATGAAAATGTTAACAGTTACCTATCAGTTATATTAATTAACTTACTTCAGTTGTTGTACTATTTATATCTATTTCCAATAATTCGTATAAATCTAAATCTTCTATATTTAAATCATCCATTATCTTGTCCGTATAAAAAAAATTAAAATTATCCTATTTGTACATTTAATATTTGGAATGAATACAAATTCAAAATAGTTGAATCAAACACTATATTGTTATTAAACCTTTTATTAATCTGTTGATGTTGGTGGTTCTGTTGTTATTTCTTATTTCAGTTTATCAGTTCTCATTATTTGAGGCAAGTTCGGTATTGACATCTCTAGATGCTCTAGGTCTAGATATCTCTTTGTCTTTTCAGCTCTTACAATTAGAAAAGAACACAACACATCTTGGAGCCTCTAGATGTTAATACCGAACTTACCTTTGATATTGGTGACAGTCACGGTCCGTTTTTTACGGACCGTGTGACAAAGTGACCATCTGAGGGGAGTTCGCAAATATTCATCGTTAGATGACGATGACGCTCAAAATCGCACAAAAATACAACGATAGATTAAGCAACAATGGTAAATTTGAGCTGCTTTCGGATCAAAGCATCAAGTTCCTGGTATACTACTCTCTTTTTAGTTTAAGTACTTTTTTCACTGGATCATAATATATTTGTTCATATACAAAATCAACTTTGACTTTGCAAATAAATTTAAATGAAATTCTTTTATTTGTTTACCACTTTATTAATAATACAAAAATATTTTTTTTGATCAAAAATAATGCAGAAATAAGAAATTAAAATAGCATTTTCTATCATAATCTCAACTGCGCAGGCTCAAGTGTCAAACAAAAAAATCGGGTGGTGTTTCTGGTTTCTGGCACAAAACATATAATACAGTTTCAGGGGTCAGATCAGAAGGTCAGGTCACACCGGCCATGCTTGTGGTCGCGACCGGGGTCAGAGACAACGCCCGGGCAGACGATCGACGGGACCCACGAACCACCTTCACGAGGCTGCCGAGGCCTACAGAGATAAGGCAGGACAAAGAGGGATAGTTCCCCTCGGTCTCAAATTATCGAGGCCACGCTTAACGCTATAGAAATAACGGCGCGAGGGGTCAGGTCAGGGGGAAACTTATGCCACAGAAGATATTGTTTTATCTTCTGTGCTTATGCTTAGGAGGACCAAAACCTGTCTCCGCGGAACAACTTCGCGCTTCGAGTCATATGGCTCGATGGAGGACGGGACGGCCGAGTGTATCCTTATTCCTTAGTTATGGTTACAATACAACGCTACCACAGAAGCGTTTATATATTCTGTGACGCTACTATCAACAAATTGGGGCTAAATAATTTTTTTTTAGTCCACCAACATCGCCAAAAATAACGGCGCCGGCGCTGTCATTTGTTATCGAATCTGTCAAGCATATATTTGACAGTTAGTATACTGTCATTTCTATGTTGTCAAGCTATGCCAAACAAATTCGAGTTTTTGAAGTAGATGTTTTTAAGATTTAAAATTTGTTTAATACAAATTACAAAATATAAAAATGTCTGACACATTTAATAACTTAATAAATGCAACAGAAACATTAGATGAAGAAGAAATAATCAATAATTTAAAAATCATACTGACTCAGGGTACAAATATTGAAATAAGTAGTACTGATGTTATAAAAACTTTGTTACAAATAAATAGAAACGAAATTCTTAAATTGTCAACAGAGATAATTGCAGAATGGGCCAAAACTGCATACAACAGAAAAAATTTGACAAACGAAAGTATTATAAACTGTTTGATGTCTTTATTAGATAATAATGATGTTGACATTGTATTTAATAGTATAAGGGCATTGGGAAATATCTGCTATGAAAATGAAGAAGCCTGCAATCTAGTCGACAAAATTGGAATCAATAATATTCTGATGATTCTTAAAAATGATGATAAAAGAAATGATCAGTCATTAACAACAAAAGTATCTGGACTGCTATTAAATCTTATTAGCTTACACGATGGATTATCTCGAACAGTTCTCAAAAATGAAATTGTTCCAGTTTTGGAAAAATTGATGATCAAATATTTTGAAACATTTGAAGATAACCAAATGTTACTGACGTTTCTTTTAACAATTCTCAGTAACCTGTTAGATTATTTTGATGAACAGAATGTAATTTTTTCTGAAAAATTATGTCAACTTGTAGTAGATATATTTAAAAAATCGACAAACCCGGAAATTTCAGTAATATGTTTGGAAATTTTTCATGGACAATCCGAAAAAGGTTAGAATTATAATCTTTGCCGAAACAACTTCTCAGATTAATTATATTTCAGATGAAATAAAAGCTTTACTTGCTAAGGAGGGAGTATGTGAATTATTATTTGAACTAATAAAAAAGTATAAGCATCAGGTCAATGATGAAGAAAGTAGATCTGTATTAAAAATGGCTTGTGATCTCATCGTAATCATACTTACTGGAGGTTTTATTATTTTGTTTTTAAAGTATAGTAGAATTAAGTAACATCTGTTTTAGATGATTGCATGTACATGTTGTATAACAATGGTGAAGGACAAGTATATTGCAATATGATAACTTGGTTAGATTCAGATGACTCCGATCTATTGAGTACAGGCATATTAGCAATTGGTAATTTTGCAAGGCGTGATATTCATTGTATTCAAATGGTTAAAAATGGGATATCCAAAAAATTGATAAGTAGGTAACAAGGTTGCTTATGGGTTCCATGCTTTATTATCAAATTATGAAATTTCCAACTAAATGGGCAATTGTTGAATACATGAATGTTTAAATTTTTTATAAAATTATATTTTATTCGATTTTGAGTCATTTATGTTCTGTACCTCATAAGGGCATAGAGATAGTGTCATAACTACCAAATGGCAGCTCAGGGCAAAGTCCCTGGGCCCCACGCTTTTGGGGACTGGATATTTTATATATAGTCTTCATAAATGATTACAAGCCTTTCCTTCGTGTTGACAATTAAATTTTGGCAAAATTAGAAATTATTGAAACAATAAGATCAAGAATACTTTAAAATACAACATTCTGTTTCACCGTCTGCTGATTGGTGTAACTTTTCAGATTTTATTCAATCGCTGATTGCATTAGCGGGGAAGCAACAGTTTGTCATTGTTCATTTCAAATAAACCAATATTGATGAGGCTAAGATTTAGGAATATTTGGTTAACAGTTGACAGTCAATTGTGTAATATTGGTTGCCTAAGCCACGTGACTATGTGGCTTGTAATCATTTATGAAGGCACTGTATATGATAATGATATAAATTGTTCTTTTCTTTTGCTTTGCTGTACCACAGATACCTATATCTTATTTCCAGGTTTGCTTTCACAATACAACAGTAGTACTGGCACATCAGACATCAAAATACAGCATGCTTTATTAAGCACTTTAAAGAATTTAGTTATTCCCCATCAGAACAAGGAACAAATTTTACAGGAAGGATTAATTGATGTCATCTACCCTATGATTAAAATCGATCAATATTTGGTAGTTTTTAAATTGCTCGGCACTTTTAGAATGGTTATAGATGGACAAGGTAATTTTTTCTTAATCTTTTATTTTGAAAGATGAAAGAAAGAAATAGGTCGTAATTGTCTGTAAATTTCCTCAACTTTTTAATATTTTTCATAATATTTAAATTTGTTACATTACTTGTGAACCACAATAATTATCAAGGCAAAACGATAAAATATTTAAAGGCAGTGATAAAATTTGTTATTTTATTTCTTAAAAATTGTTTGAAATTAGAATATTTGTTACCAATTGGCAAAAAAATATTCTTGTTTTGTTATATTGATCTCATTAATAAATAAGTTTAGAATTTGAGTATTTCCGGTTGCTTACTGCCTATTAAAAAGTAAACAGACCCATTTTTATGCCAATATATATTTTTAAAATGGTGGAAAATTTTTCATAGAGAATTTGGCAAAGGACAGATAAAAGTAACAAAGTAAAAATAAAATGAAGTAATGAAATTTTTAGTAATTAATTTATAAATTTCATTTCATTTCTAAACCCCTATAGTTCGTCATGCGACTGACACTTAGCTCAGTTGATTTGAAATATATGTGCTGCAGTAAAAGTTAATTTATGGTTAAAAGGTTAAGCTACTTTCCAGTTATTATGGCTAGTTTGATGCACCAAACACCAAACCTAATGCCCAATCCAGATTTATAAACAAAGCTCGCATACAAATGTTTTTAACTTGTTGAATACGTCTCTTGTTTCTCAAATTTCCCGGTACGTCCTAAAATACAACTCTTTAAAACCATGCCCAGTTACTTGGTGTACATTGTTGGCTGTCAGAAAATATAAATGACTTTTCACATCCGAATTCTCATGGTGCGCATCCGACTCCATTCACTAAACTTAATTTTCTTCAATTATTGTTTTTACTCCATTTTATTGTGTTTTTATTCATACTTAACCGTATAGATACGTTATAATCTTCATTAGACTTATTATGTACTACCAGAAAGGATGATTTGTATGCCTTATCAGAACAAACTACTTATTTTCAAAATTATTCAACCTTTTTGTACCCAGGAAATTTTTTATTGACCCCCTGTCTCTCTTTCTCTACTGAATATACAGGTTGTCTCAGAACAACGTGTACAATGGAAGATCACAGATTCGTGGACTCAAAATTGGCAGATCTAGGCTAATTCACCTATATCCAAAATCACTTAGTTTGGCCGCTAGATGGCCTCAAAGTTCGTGCAAATTTTTTGAATTTTGTAAATAACTCGAATATGTATTAATCGATTTTGATTATTTTTGGGATGTGTACTTTTGCTTCCAATTTTGGTGTTATACAGTGTTTTTTAAAACCTACAACTTACCTACAATTAGCCTAAATCTGCCTATTTTGAATCCACAAACCTGTGGTCGTCCGTTGTACATGTTATTCTGGGACACTCTGTATAATAAAATATAGAACATTGGTAGGATGCCTACTAGGTAAAATTACTACAAGTCAAAAATACAAAGAATTATTTTAAAAAAAGTTTTCATGTCACGCTCTATAAGGGAAAACAGTTTAACTAATTATAATAGGTAACGTAAGAATAATTTGACAGTTTTGACATCATGGAAGATCTAGAAAACGGTGGCCAACTTGTTTCAAAGCTTGGATATAAGTGGGGAAGTGGGATTAAACCACATACTTCTATAGAAGTATGTGGATTAAACGTTCCCTGTGAAATAAAGAGGAACGAAACGTCTCGTTTGATGCGCTAAATGGGTTAAACAAATGCCCGATGCAAAAACAAAGTAAGTCGGCTATAGGAATTTTTGCAGACTACATATTTCATATAACAATGATTTAAGAAATAAGAGACGTTTCATAATAACATTTTTTAAGATAGATTATCCTGAAAAGCTTTTTAAATGGAAAATAAATAACGCTGAAGATTTTTTGAGAATGACGCTCACTAATTTTAAAACTTTAATTGAGAAGGTTTAGAGTTGCTAACATCAAGTCAATGTTGACCTGATGAAATATTATTTCAAATAATTATCACATGAAGGAAAGTGAAGATGAAATACATAAATGTATATTAATAATTTTATAACAATAATTATAAAAAAATCTAACAACTAAACATCTAAAATATTCGAGATAAAATTATGTTTTTGGTAACCCTAAAAAGTTGGTCTATGATCATGTGACATAAATTTAAAATTACAATACTCTGAATTTGACCATGTTTGTGAATAAATATGTCCGTGCTAATTGTTTGCGGTGTTATATTCTTACACATAAGTTTTTATACAGGTTTTAAAGATGTTATTGTATGTTTGCATTCAAAAGTATGTAGATTTAGATGACGCTGAAAGGACCTTAAAAAGGGTTGTACATAGAGGGTGGGCCATTAGTGTGAGAAAGTAAAATAACTCCCTTGTTACTCATAATACAGAAAAAATTATATAGAAGTTGTACAGAATCAAGAAACCTAAACTACAAAATTAATTTGAAACATACAGGGCGATGAGTAAAAACAGGACACGGCAAATATTACATTTTTTAAATGGAATACCCTGTATATTTTTAAACGTATGGATTTCCAAGAAAATTCTATACAGGGTGTCCCAAAAGTGACGCCCGTCATTTTGGGATTTAATTAAAGACAAAAACAAATCGAAAATCAAGAATGGAAAATTTTCCGATTGTTTTTCTTTGTCGAGTTATTCAAAAAACTAAAAAAGTGAAAATCCAATTTTTTCGTCCCAAAACTGAGGTATATGCTTATGGGGACCAAGACAAATAATTTATAACCAACTAGCTTTTACCCGCGGCTTCGCTCGCATTGAAGTCATTAAATAAGTATCAGAGATCAAGGGTAAGGGTATAATAGAAATGAATCGTGCAACTTTGGCGGCACGGGCCCGCGACAAATTTTTGGATAAACCGATTTCCGTTTCCGAGGCATTTTTAAAGAAGAACAGAGTAAGAATTAAAATCACGAATTGACCACAAAAATGACACCTAACCTGAAACAATAAATATAGAAAATCTTTCGTAAAAAATATTTTTTTTTTTTAATAAAAAGACTTCTAATACCTCCAAGAATATGTGTACAAAGTTTCATGATGATCGGTTAAGTAGTTTTCGCGTGAAAGCGTAACAGTAGTATAGTATTATACAGGGTGGGCCACCAGTAACGCCTCGGTCGCTAGTGACCAAACGGCAAATGTTATAGAAACCTGTATAGGTGGGTATGTGTAGGTTGATTACGGTTACATTTTAAAAATATTTTGAAATATACAGGGTGTCCAGGAAAAGCGTACCATATCAAAGTTATGTTTTTTTTAATGGAACACCCTATATTTTACTGCATTTTTGAAAGCACCGTAAAAAAATAGGTGAACTTTATTAAAGGTTCTGCATACCTAGGACTTACTGTTTGTGAGATATTTCAATTTTAGTGAAAATGCAGGCTTAGCGTAGAAATTTAATATTAGCAATAAAAAAATTATTTTAAGGAAGCAGCTTTGGAGGGTCTATTTTAGATCCTTGAAGTTATAAATTGTTATATTTGTCGTCACTTAGTATTATACAGGGTGTTCAAAAAACTGCTGAATACTTCTCTCAACTTTAAACAGCAATAACTTGGTTATTTTAAATGGAACACCCAGTATATTTTTACTTTGGGAGTTGGGAAATTTAAAACTCTNTAAAAAAAAAATGAAGTAATGAAATTTTTAGTAATTAATTTATAAATTTTATTTCATTTCTAAACCCCTATAATTCGTCATGCGACTGACACTTAGCTCAGTTGATTTGAAATATATGTGCTGCGGTAAAAGTTAATTTATGGTTAAAAGGTTAAGCTACTTTCCAGTTATTATGGCTAGTTTGATGCACCAAACACCAAACCTAATGCCCAATCCAGATTTATAAACAAAGCTCGCATACAAATGTTTTTAACTTGTTGAATACGTCTCTTGTTTCTCAAATTTCCCGGTACGTCCTAAAATACAACTCTTTAAAACCATGCCCAGTTACTTGGTGTACATTGTTGGCTGTCAGAAAATATAAATGACTTTTCACATCCGAATTCTCATGGTGCGCATCCGACTCCATTCACTAAACTTAATTTTCTTCAATTATTGTTTTTACTCCATTTTATTGTGTTTTTATTCATACTTAACCGTATAGATACGTTATAATCTTCATTAGACTTATTATGTACTACCAGAAAGGATGATTTGTATGCCTTATCAGAACAAACTACTTATTTTCAAAATTATTCAACCTTTTTGTACCCAGGAAATTTTTTATTGACCCCCTGTCTCTCTTTCTCTACTGAATATACAGGTTGTCTCAGAACAACGTGTACAATGGAAGATCACAGATTCGTGGACTCAAAATTGGCAGATCTAGGCTAATTCACCTATATCCAAAATCACTTAGTTTGGCCGCTAGATGGCCTCAAAGTTCGTGCAAATTTTTTGAATTTTGTAAATAACTCGAATATGTATTAATCGATTTTGATTATTTTTGGGATGTGTACTTTTGCTTCCAATTTTGGTGTTATACAGTGTTTTTTAAAACCTACAACTTACCTACAATTAGCCTAAATCTGCCTATTTTGAATCCACAAACCTGTGGTCGTCCGTTGTACATGTTATTCTGGGACACTCTGTATAATAAAATATAGAACATTGGTAGGATGCCTACTAGGTAAAATTACTACAAGTCAAAAATACAAAGAATTATTTTAAAAAAAGTTTTCATGTCACGCTTTATAAGGGAAAACAGTTTAACTAATTATAATAGGTAACGTAAGAATAATTTGACAGTTTTGACATCATGGAAGATCTAGAAAACGGTGGCCAACTTGTTTCAAAGCTTGGATATAAGTGGGGAAGTGGGATTAAACCACATACTTCTATAGAAGTATGTGGATTAAACGTTCCCTGTGAAATAAAGAGGAACGAAACGTCTCGTTTGATGCGCTAAATGGGTTAAACAAATGCCCGATGCAAAAACAAAGTAAGTCAGCTATAGGAATTTTTGCAGACTACATATTTCATATAACAATGATTGAAGAAATAAGAGACGTTTCATAATAATATTTTTTAAGATAGATTATCCTGAAAAGCTTTTTAAATGGAAAATAAATGACGCTGAAGATTTTTTGAGAATGACGCTCACTAATTTCAAAACTTTAATTGAGAAGGTTTAGAGTTGCTAACATCAAGTCAATGTTGACCTGATGAAATATTATTTCAAATAATTATCACATGAAGGAAAGTGAAGATGAAATACATAAATGTATATTAATAATTTTATAACAATAATTATAAAAAAATCTAACAACTAAAAATCTAAAATATTCGAGATAAAATTATGTTTTTGGTAACCCTAAAAAGTTGGTCTATATGTGACATAAATTTAAAAATACAATACTCTGAATTTGACCATGTTTGTGAATAAATATGTCCATGCTAATTGTTTACGGTGTTATATTCTTACACATAAGTTTTTATACAGGTTTTAAACATGTTATTGTATGTTTGCATTCCAAAGTATGTAGATTTAGATGACGCTGAAAGGACCTTAAAAAGGGTTGTACATAGAGGGTGGGCCATTAGTGTGAGAAAGTAAAATAACTCCCTTGTTACTCATAATACAGAAAAAATTATATAGAAGTTGTACAGAATCAAGAAACCTAAACTACAAAATTAATTTGAAACATAAAGGGCGATGAGTAAAAACAGGACACGGCAAATATTACATTTTTTAAATGGAATACCCTGTATATTTTTAAACGTATGGATTTCCAAGAAAATTCTATACAGGGTGTCCCAAAAGTGACGCCCGTCATTTTGGGATTTAATTAAAGAGACAAAAACAAATCGAAAATCAAGAATGGAAAATTTTCCGATTGCTTTTCTTTGTCGAGTTATTCAAAAAACTAAAAAAGTGAAAATCCAATTTTTTTGTCCCAAAACTGAGGTATATGCTTATGGGGACCAAGACAAATAATTTATAACCAACTAGCTTTTACCCGCGGCTTCGCTCGCATTGAAGTTATTAAATAAGTATCAGAGATCAAGGGTAAGGGTATAATAGAAATGAATCGTGCAACTTTGGCGGCACGGGCCCGCGACAAATTTTTGGATAAACCAGATTTCCGCTTCCGAGGCATTTTTAAAGAAGAACAGAGTAAGATTTAAAATCACGAATTGACCACAAAAATGACACCTAACCTGAAACAATAAATATAGAAAATCTTTCGTAAAAAATAAATAAATAAATAATAATAAAATTTTTTTAATAAAAAGTATCCTATATTACTTCTAATACCTCCAAGAATATGTGTACAAAGTTTCATGATGATCGGTTAAGTAGTTTTCGCGTGAAAGCGTAACAGTAGTATAGTATTATATAGTAGGGAAGTAGGGATAGTAGGTAAGTATAGTTTCCGATTGTCGGTTGTACCTGGGTGTAAAGAATAATTTTAACCTGAAAAGGATAGAGAAAAACATTTTAATAATAAAACAATTTTATAAAATGGATAGGAAAAAACCATAACGTGCTTAAATAATAGAAAATGTTTTTACAAAAGGTGTTCAAATAAGTTGCCTTTTACTCCAAGACAAAGATAGGCACGATTCAACATTGAAGCTTGAACCCTTTGTAGCATCTGTTGGTCTATTAATGCGACAGGAGCGTGTATACAGGCTACTATATTTTCTGGATTTACAACAGATTTGCTGTAAATATTTTCTTTTAAATAACCCCAAAACAATCTAGGGGATTCAGATCTAATGACCTAAGAGGCCATGCTATGGATCCACCTCTTCTAATTCATCTGTCTTTTTTTGATTCAGATAATTTCATACTCGCAAACCATAATGTGATAGAGCTTCATCATGTTGAAACCAATAATTTAGTCTAACTGCTAACGGAACGTCATCCAGCAATGGCAATTGTAAGTTTTTATTTAAAAACATGCAGTAAATATCGCTCTGAACTACATAATTATTTAATAACCCAGTTATTTCTAGTTTTTTTTTTTTTTTTTTTTTTTTTATCACCACAGAAAAACAATCTTAAAATGTTCCATTCTTGATTTTCGATTTGTTTTTGTCCCCTTAATCAAAACCCAGAAGGACGGGCGTCACTTTTGGGACACCCTGTATATGGCAATATAAACAGTTTATCGTTTTAGTGCGGGGTTTTCAAGTTATGTAGAAAATTCTTCGAATTTTGGAAAAAACCTCGAAGAGGTTGTATTAACTTTCAGCTACTAACACTTGGATCAAAATAATTAGACAGTTATGGGCAAATGTAAGACAAAGGCTTCTATATTTTTTAAAAGTTTAAACTTGATTTTCCAAAATTTTTCAAATGAAACGCCCTGTATTTTATTGTTCTATTTTATTCACATATCGGTCCACTTCAACTTTTATTAAGCATGTTCTGTATATAAAATTGTTAGTTTTTAAGATATAGCAACATTTCTGGAAAAACTTAATTTTTATTATTTTATAGAATACCACAAATAAATATTAAATAATAAAATTAATTCAAAATGGAATCATAAATTCAACTGACAAGTTGACACAATTTTTTCCAAAGCCATTTCGTGCGACCGAAAATAATTAAAATTAGGTTTTTCCAGAAATGTTGCTATATCTTAAAAACTAACAACTTTAGGTTCTTAGTAAAAGTTGAAATGGACTGATATGTGAATAAAATAGAATAATAAAATTTTAGAAAATCAAGTTTGAAATTTCTAAAAATGATCGAATTATAAAAATGCCCTGTATAAAATATCGATATTAGCTAATATAGGAGTCTTTGCCTAACATTTGTCTATAACTCTGTCAAATATTTTTAGTCCAAGTGTTAGTAGTTGAGAGTTAATATAACTTCTTCCAGGACATGTTTTTTCCAAAATTATAAGAATTTTCTACATAACTTGGCAACTGCGCACTAAAATGTTAAATTGTTTATATTGCCATATATAGAATTTTCTCAGAAATCCGTACGTTTAAAAATATACAGGGTGTTCCATTTAAAAAATGTAATATTTGGCGTGTCCCGTTTTTACTAATCGCCCTGTATGTTTCAAATTAATTTTGTCCTTTAAGTTTTTTGATTCTGTACAACTGTTATATAAACTCTGTGTTATGAATAACAAGGGAGTTATTTTACTTTCTCACACTAATGGCCCACGCTGTGTATGTGAATATATTTTTTTTCATAATAGATACAAACGTTTTTTATTATTTTTTTTTTACAAAATACCACTGTATTTTGTGTAAAGGGATAATTATATATTTTTTCAGAATCTGCAGCACTGGATTTAATATCAAGGGTAGATTTTCTGGAAAGACTTGTTTACTGGTGTTATAACTCGGATCATCTTGGTGTTCGAGGAGAAGTACCGAGGCTTCTAGCGTGGCTTATAAAAAATTGTCACTCATTTAAACCATTCGAAAAATTTGTATTTGTGAAGGATACTGTTAGATGTGTGGTAGAGATGATAGCCTCTAACCATTCAGTTATGCAAAACGAAGCATTTTATGCTATAAAATTACTTTTTATTGGATGTTGCAGTTCAACAAATAATGTGGAAAGCTCGGACACACTTATAGAGAAATTAATTGAAGAAGTTATTAATGCCGATATTGGCAAACACCTTAATTTTGTTATAAATAAATATGGCGAGAAGATGGATCAGCATAGCGTTGATAACTTGGTGGCATTATTGGAACAAATATTAAGTTTTAAAAGTGCCACTAAACATTTGAAATCTGCAAATATTAGCAAAGTTATTGAAAAAATGTCTCTTAATCCAAATATTCAGAATGCTTCGGATAAATTTCATAAAATCACAACTGTTTTAAATGAATAATACGATCACACGAAATTATGTAGGTTTTTTAATATAGAAAATTCATGAGCATAGTTTTTTATTGCTCTTTTAAGCTTTTTCTTTATAAGGCTAAATAATTATAATTTTGTCTATGTTATTTATATGGAATGTCTATTTTATCTAGTCTATGTAAATATAAGCAAATTTTAAATTTTTAATCTTTCACGCATTAGAGCAACATGTGGAGCGATCAAGTGGTTCGTCAGCGAAGCAGCTGGCTACAACCACTCCATGTGTTTTAGTATTTAGGATGGCATTTATAACACAGTTAACTTTTTACCTTTTGAAATCCTTTAAAATAATGACTTGATTGTTTGTCAGCTTAAAATTTGAGATAATTCACTTTTAGATTCTGTTTATGCTAGGTGTATCTGTTGTAATATTTATTTATTTTTATGACACAACTTACTGGTTCACATTATATACAGGGTGGGTGAAAAAAGTTCCCGCAATTTTATCCGATTCCACATAATTCCACAACATTAATAATATTAAACAAAAAAAATATTACAACAAATGTTGGGTTCAATACATTTACTCAGCCACTTTCTAAAATGATGGTAGCACATTCTTCCACTGTAATCTCGCCTCAGGCACGTTCCAACACCGTTTTCAGTTGTTTCACCGTTACATAGTGTCTTTCTGAGGTTTTTTGCTCCATGATGACCCGCACCGATTAGTCCATTGGGTTGAGGTCCAGCAAATTCGGCGGTCAAATGTCCTTGTCTTAAAAGCCCGGAAACAACTCTTCGCAGATAACGATGGTGGATTGGGCAAAATGCGCTGGCCCCTCCGTGGCAACGCCTTCAGGATGCACTGAAGAATCTGTTCTTGGTATGCGGCATTGTCAATTTTAATACCAAAGGTGTATTTCCGGAGGTGCAGATGCTGGCCCAGATCATCACAGAGGTCAGAAAATGGTACCGGACGATGGTTTTCGCAGTGGCGGTCTTCTGCTGGCCCTGACTGAGTAGCTGACGACGATTTTGGTAGTTGTGGAGTGGTTCAATTGTGAAAATCATTTCGTCGGTGAAGAGCACATTCTTCAGGTGACCACCAGGACCAGCTGACATATTCAATGGCATTTCTGTAGGCGCTTTGCCTTTATTAGATCATTGTGGTAGCGATTGCGAGCAACCTTGTAAGTGCAAAGTCTCGGCTTCTTCTTGACGATGCGTTCAGTGCTGTTCCATGGCCATCTTGCTCATTGAGAGTTCAGCATCGCACCTTGTTGATGTTTTCAAAAGTGGTGGCGATTTATAGACGCTCGCTCCCTCGACGGTCCTCAGTCCCTCCTGTCTTCTTGGAACGTTTCACAGCATCGTAGAAAATTCTACTCTTGAAACCGATTGCTTGAACAATTTCGGCCATCTTTATTTCTCGTCTTGTGCAATTAAACAACAGTACATATTTACACAGTCCTAGAGCAAATTTACTAAAAACAATAAGATACAATTAAAACAATACATAAGGTTAAAATTGCATGGAAAATTCAACTAAATTATTAGAATTAAAATAAAAACAAAAATAACATTAAATTACTGACCAAAAAAATTGTGGCAACTTTTCACTCGCCCTGTAGCTTTATTCAGTATTTTTGTAAAAATATTAAGAGTTTACGAAAATTTTACTATCTTTATCCTTGTTACTCTTATGGTTTAGAGGTAGAGACTGATATGTTTAGATTATTTGGAGTTAATTTTCCTAAACCCCTATTCTGTTGTATACCACACGATTACGCTGCACCAAAAATGCTAGTGTAGTTACAATCAGTGGGGCTTTGAGGGACAATAAAAGTACTTGTAAAAAGTAGACTGCTTGGGCAAGGAAAAAAAATTACAGTGTACTTAATACAAGAACTTTAAATTTATTTCCAGTAGCGCTTAAATAAAAAAAATACACTATTTGCATGAGAGCGGCATAGTACAGAAACCAACCACTTAGATGAAGGCTTATGCAGAAAAAATCGTTTGAAAAATGTTTTTCTTTAATTATTACATTTGTATTCAAAACATTACATTTATCTGTGTATAGAGTGAGCCAAATATCTATATTATTATCTTGTATACGAGGCACATTTCAAAAGTAAGAAATGATAAAAGAACATGAGAAAATCAAAAATGTATTCGTTGTTCTAAATAGGTAAATAGTTATTTTTTTACTTCATCAACATTTTCTTAAATACACTTTTGATATGTGAAACCAGCATTTTTAAACCTTCTTGATAAAATTACACACCCTGGAATTGAAAAGCAATCTATAGGTTTTTATATTGAGGTAAATGACATTACACATTCACCATGAGATAAAGCATGAAAAGACCTTTCCAACGAGGTATAACAATATGGGCTTTTGATGAATCAATCTTTAAAAAAATGCTTTTTTTCTGATCATACATTAGGGACTTCCCTAACCCTTTATGTCAAGAGATAGAACAAAATGTCGATAACAAAAGTTACCGAGCTACGAACTTGAAAACTATTTCCAATGATTGGTCGATTTATTAAATTATTTTTTTTCCCCGAAGTTCCAGGGCCTATACTTTCCCTAATATCGTACCCCGCCGACCTTAGTAGGACACCCTGTATACAAAAATAACGTAACTATACAGGGTGTTCCTAAATAAGTGTCGCAACGGAAAACTTAATTCTTCTTCCATTTTTCTCTCCTGGCTTTCGTTTTCAAGATACACGGTGTCAAAACTTTTTTTCAGATTTTTACTCTATATACAGGGTGATTCATTAACAATGGGAAAGTCGAAAGCTGAAGATACTACACGTGAAATGGTGACCATTGGCGCAAACATGCCTTATCCGAAAGTTGATAGTTTCGGAAATACAGGGTGTTGAAAGTTAAAATTTTAAATCGTTTTTTTGCGATTATTCTGAAAATATGTAGGTTAGGAACTTGAAAATTTGTGAAACTATATTTTTTTAGGCGACGAATAAGATGCGTGTTGTAATTTCAGCATTGCTCATAGAGGGCGCCACTTACGACCAATTTTACCGAAAATTTAGTTAATAACTTTTTACCCTGTATATTTAACATGAAACTTGATTCAAAACCTGAAAGAGCTATCATTTTTCCATTAATTATGTACTCTTGTTTCATTTCGGTATCTCGATCCGTTTTCGAGAAAAATCGATTTAACGAACACTATGTTTTGATAATATGAGAAATTAAAAGCGAAACAAACCAAGTGTTTCTTCGTGTTATTACAACAATTAACAATAAAACAAATAAAATACGTAATTATGATTTAAAGTAATTGTTCGAAGAATCCACCGTTGACACTGATACACTTTACACGTTTTCTGAGAGATCTTCGAGTTTGAAACAACATATTGGGATTGCGTCTGACTTCGTTGGCAGCGATTTGTATTCTTTGCCACAACTCTTCACACGAGCCAATAGATTCTTTGTAAACTATATCTTTCATTCGAGACCAAATAGAAAAATCAAGAGGATTGAAGTCCGGACTTCTGGATGGCCAAGCAAAAATGCTTACATGGCCAATCCAGCGATTTGGAAAAACTGCATCTAAATATGCACGCACTGGCCAAGAAAAATGCGGTGGAGCTCCGTCGTGCATGAACCACATGTCTCTTCTTAAATAAAGTGGAACTTCTTCAAGCCGTGGAAGCATTTTTACTTGGCCACCCAGAAGTCCGGACTTCAATCCTCTTCATTTTTCTATTTGGAAGAATCTATTGGTTCGTGTGAAGAGTTGTGGCAAAGAATACAAATCGCTGCCAACGAAGTCAAACGCAATCCCAATATGTTGTTTCAAACTCGAAGATCTCTCAGAAAACGTTGTGTAAAGTGTGTAAATGTCAACGGTGGATTCTTCGAACACTGACTTTAAATCATTATTACGAATTTCATTTGTTTTATTGTTAATTGTTGTAATAACACGAAGAAACACTTGGTTTGTTTCGCTTTTAATTTCTCGTATTATCAAAACATAGTGTTCGTTAAATCGATTTTTCTCGAAAACGGATCGAGATACCGAAATGAAACAAGAATACACAATTAATGGAAAAATGATTGCTCTTTCAGGTTTTGAATCAAGTTTCATGTTAGACATACAGGGTAAAAAGTTATTAACTAAATTTTCGGTAAAATTGGTCGTAAGTGGCGCCCTCTATGAGCAATGCTGAAATTACAACACGCATCTTATTCGTCGCCTAAAAAAATATAGTTTCACAAATTTTCAAGTTCCTAACCTACATATTTTCAGAATAATCGCAAAAAAACGATTTAAAATTTTAACTTTCAACACCCTGTATTTCCGAAACTATCAACTTTCGTATAAGGCATGTTTGCGCCAATGGTCACCATTTCACATGCAGTATCTTCAGCTTTCGATTTTCCCATTGTTAATGAATGTATATAATATAAAAAAAATGTAAATGCACTAGTGATTATTTAATTTTCATATTTCTTAAATTAGAAAAGACAATGGGGGTGAGACAGTTTTATTTGGCTCACACTGTATATGATACTAGTAACCAAAAATTAGCTTTGTTCGCAGAGCAATGAAATCGGAAAAAGTTGCCATCTGTCAAAGTTGAATATTCATTGTTATAAACGTTTTATGCCTGCATTTAATGGTGGCAAATGTTTCCATTGCACTATGAACAAAACTATTTCTAAAGAGAGTATTTTGCACAGATGAAGATAAATAAGCAGTATAACTTCTAATATGCTTGTATTTCATATGCTTCAATTTGACAACAAATATTTTCTGTGTTTTGGTGATTATCAATTATCTAATAAATCCTGTAAACCATAAGTTACTTTACATTTTCACTGTTTTTACAACCTATGTGATTCCCAAAAAAATTGAACAGTTCAATAGGTCCTTAATTCTTTTTTAAATATGTACTGAGCAGAAATAGAACAGAAGAAATAGTTTATACTTATTCATTTTGATACATTGTTAGAAGTATTTATCATGCGTTAAAAAGAGGTGAAAAAAAAAAAAAATTGAAATTGATATATGATACGTAGGAAGATTCACAAACTTTATTTTAAATATCAGCTTTCAATATTAAAGAAAATTCTAACTGCAATCGCAGAAAACAAGTCTGTTAGAAGTACTTATGCATTAAAAAGTGGTGAAAAAAATTGAAATTGGCAATAGAGTTAAATATATGATTCGTAGGAAGGTTCACGAACTTTATTTTAAAAATCAGCTTTCATTACAGAAAATTTTGACTGCAATCTCAAAAAATTAAAATTTGGTGAAATATTTTGCTGCATATTAAGTACGAGATGAATTTTCATTATTTAAAACAAAATAAAAAAGGAATTCTAATAGAAAAGAACAAAATTGTATAGTGAAGAGAGTATTTAGAAAAAGTAACACATTGAAAAAGAAAATTTATTACCTCGGAGAATCAAGGATAAATGGAGAACAAAAAGTCTAAAAGGTTCGATCAGATTTTTCCTTTTTCGCAGAACCATCCTCTGGAAAAGGGTAGTAATTAATACACATCGGAAATGTATGCAGACTTTTGGCTAATGATTTATATGCATTTAAGTAGTGACAGATATATTACCATGAGGTATATGGACACTGGGGTATTTGAAAAATGATTTGCATATATTTTACTTCATATCAAACTTAGTGCAGTGATTGTTAGGGATAAAGGAAGAATCATGGAATGGTTGAATGGAAAAAATTGAACATAAAGTTACTAATGTAACTGCACAAAAAGAAAAAGCCAAATACATGAAAAATGGAATGGTTGAATTAGCAAAAGCTCGCTTTGTTACACTTCTTTGATTGCCACCATACCATTGTGAGCTGAATCCCATTGAACTAATTAGGTGACTAAAAATTTAAATTAGATATATTAGTTCTGCAGGAGGCAATGAATTGACTAACTGCAAAGACATGGAATAAATGCATTATGCACATACAAAAAGAACAATGAATGTTGAGCCCCGACATGAGTTGAAGTTATAATAGAATTACTTATAATACTGCTGCTTATAAGTTGACAGCAGTGATAGTAATAGGGACAGTTATTAGTGATTTAGTAATTTTCTTAATGCTTATAATGGTCGTTTGTAATGTCTTATCGATGTGCATCTCATTTTTCAGTGATGTTTTGTACTTTATTTATTTAGAAGTTACAATGGGACAAAGTTTCAATTACAAGATAAGATAAAACAGAAAACCTTAACTAACTACATAAAATAGAGCAATCAAAATATAAAGTATAAAATCCGCTTTAAAGAAAGAAATTGTTTTATCCTGGATTTAAAATTTTCTTATTTTAGTTTCACATCGTCTCCACGTTTATATATCAAAATTTTATGCTTAAAATTAAAATAGAATAAAAATGTTTTATTAATTTGTGGACATATTTTATCTTATTTTCTGCAATGACTTCAAAGCCCCAAAGGGGGCCATGGCGCCTTATCTCTCCCTGAGTCGTCCAGTGCTTATCATAAATATATTAAGCTCTGTATTTATGACTAGTAGAAACCGTGGAAATATTGAGGTATTTTGCTTTAAAATTGTTTTGTTCTAAAAATATTCTATATACGTACCTACATAATTATTTATATTCCAGCTTTGAGAGAAATCAGTATATGTTTCTATATGTTAAAATGATCATTAAGACTAACTAAAGAGACGAATTTAAGTTTATTTTGTAGGTAATGAATTGGAAATTCTTGCAGATTACATTATTTTCGTTTAAAAACACAAGAAGACACTACACTTCCTACTTTACCACCAAATTTAAATTGAGGTGTAGGAATAGTATGAAAACTTTCAAATTTCATTTTGAATTGTTGTATAAGTTCACTTTCAGTCCAATTACAAGATGTTATAATAAATAAACCGTTATTGTTCAGGCTATCATACACGTTATTAATATACACATTTCTATTTTCTAAAGCATTTTCACTTAAACTTATTGCATCATATGTTCCTTTATCATGAATAATATCAAACTTGTCTCTTAATCCATCCAAAATATTTTGCGTTGAGAAATGAATATTTAGATTCTGTTTATTAGCAATAGCCTTTGCTAATTCTACAGCTTTTTCAGAATAATCTACACCATGCAAATTTGTGAAACCTTCATTAGCCAATTCTACTACAAACATTCCATTTCCACAACCGATATCAAGTAATTTGGAATCTTTTTTCACTAATTCAGACATTTCCATCCATTGGATAATTCTATTCACAATATCGTCACCAAACCAAATTTCACCAGGATCTCCATGATTATGAAAATTGTTTAATTCTTTGTCATAACAGTTTTCCCAATAATCTAATTTTCCTAATTCGGAGGCATTCAATTCATCCATTTCTAAAAAAAACATAATGAAACTAGAAAACATTTAAAACAAATTCTTTATTCTTACCTCCATAAAGGAAATATTTACATATATTCGGTACTTAATTTCATTAGGCATACACTACTCGGTTTTCAAATAAAAAATATATATAAAGAAAATAATTTATTTAGAATTTTTTTCATTTATTTCACACTATTCCTTCTTCCTTCCTAACCAGGGTTGCCAGATTTTTTTTTAACCTAGTAGCACAGAATTATAACCAGAAGGGACAGCCGGCTCTTTTCCTTTGATCTCGCCGTATCAAATTTCGATGACCTTCCGCCATTATTTTGTAGGTATAGAGAAGCGCCAAATTTAAAAATGACAACAATCAGTTGTGTTGTTTATATAACTTTTTTTTATTCATTGAATAGAGATTTACCTACATA
Organism: Anoplophora glabripennis; assembly: GCF_000390285.2. Taxonomy (NCBI): domain Eukaryota; kingdom Metazoa; phylum Arthropoda; class Insecta; order Coleoptera; family Cerambycidae; genus Anoplophora; species Anoplophora glabripennis. Next base: position 64,645 of record NW_019417308.1, on the reverse strand, counting down.
AATATGGTGTGGATTCTTCTTAATTTTATGGTATACTTTATTTCAGTAATTTATTTTATATTTCATTCATAAAATAAGGCATAGTGACAGCTTGTTAGATAAATATAATTATTATATAGCAAGTACTTATATATTTTCATTATTTCATTCATCATTACGTACTTGTCTATAACACTCTCTTATTGTTGATGATAACAATAAATGAAAATTAAAATAAAATATTTAATCATAATTTGTGTTGATGATACTAAAAAAATTTACGTTTTGTGCCCTGGACAGTTCTGATTATTTTTTGTTTTTAAAAAGAAGTTTTAGAAAGAAGAAATGAAAAAATTAAGTGAATTTTTTAAGCGATATTTTTATTTAATTAAAATTTACAAAATACAAACAAATTTTCTTATATGAAATAAATACAAGTATGTATCTTAAGTTAAGATACATACTTGTATTTATTATTAACTGTCAGTTGGTATGTTATATTTAAGAATATAAAAAATATAATACTACAACGAACTAACACCCACGAACAACACAAACTGTTCCACCTTTTCTACTCATGATATTATACAGAAATAAAAAAGTATTTATGCACGAATACAAGAAATACAATAACTGTTGACACACGCGTCAAACATAAAATATTTTGAGGTTGACGGAAATNTCGTAGCCTTATAAATAACTTCAAAATATGTATTTTTGGAAATTGTGTACAAATATGTTCTAATTGAATTATTTTCATTTTTTCAAAATAAGTATGTCCAATTTCCTTTTTTATGCTCATTTCTTCAAACGAAGAAACAAACATCCTTTCCAATTTATATATATAATGAAGAAAATTTTCGTGTGGTGTATGAAGAGCTCCATATATCGTCATTTCAGTATCATAAGCTTTAAAGTAAGTAAATAACGTACTGCTATCCAATACTTCAGTGCCTTTTGCAAATTCCTGACAAACTGTACAATTGTGAACACTCAATGCCTTCTTAATAAGATAGCCACAAACGTATGTGAAACCATTTTGTGCTAATAACGATTCATTTCTATAATCAGTTTCACCAATTCCCAATAAATTATTTTTAGGTAGTTCATTTGTGCTTGGTTCCTCTATGTTTTCACAATTTATGTCACTTAATTTTGTAAGCAAGTATCCAAAATCATTTGCACAATTTGTATTATCAGTATGAAAATAATTTTGGCAGAATAGTTTTTTAAAAGCCCTTCCAAATTGAATCGGTGTGGGATTTATACAGTTACCTCCCTGTTGACGCACGTTGCCAAAGAAATTTTCCAGACAGTCTTGATTTATTCTTCTCGTCATAATGTATTTAAAGCCATATTTTTCAAGATGAGCCCATAAACACTTAATCCCATTAATTGTTACTAACCAAGCATTTATAAATTTTGATTTAGAAGTAACGTCTTCTCCTTTCTTATTACAAATTCTTAAATTCTTAATAAAATCATACATTTCATTTAAAAAATCTACTTGATATTTTTCACCTTTAAAAACCTTTTGGTAAATGGTATATGTGTTTGTAAACGATGAATTTAAAATATCAAATAGTTTGTTAAATTTTTCAATAACTTCAACAGTACTCATCGCATCTGGGGGAAGTGCACCTAAACTAATATATGTATTCATACCACTTGCAACTGTATGACTTAAAACTTGTGTGGCAAGTTTTACTTTCATTTTTTGAAAGTTATTAGGTGATAAATGTGCGTCTGTTAATTTTGGGGCACATCTATTTGTTAACTTTTTATCCATATCGTAAAACTGTTGTATATAACTCCAGCTAGTCCTTTTATCATCAAAGACAAAATGATTGGTTAGTAAATTATTCCTTGTTGCTTTTATAATATGAGGAGTGTCAAATAAATAAAAACATTGTTTGTCTCCTACATAAAATTCAGAGTTTTCAGGTGTGATGCCGATATTATTAGAATATTTAATAAAATTAGAACCCATATCTGTTACTATGGCATCAACACTCAATCCTATAGCTAATAACTTAGTAACACACTCCTTTATAATATGCTGTAGCTTCTCTGCAGGAATGGAAGAATTTACAAAAAAATAAGCTAGTGGTTGTTTCCAGTTAGTATGTAGGCCTCTAACCATCATAACCGTAACATTTCGAGCAGGTTCGAACTCCTTCGCTCCACTTGCAATTTCTGTAAATCCAATAATTTCATCTCTTCCTAGATCATAAAAAAGATTTGCTTTCAATGACATTTCGTCCAAACATAAAATACAATGTTTATCTATTTCTTGCATTCCCTCTACTTTCAATCGTAAAGATTTATAGAGAGCCTCATTTTCAAGACCAGGATTATATGTCAGCTGTTGAGTCATGCGTTCTAATGATCGTTTAGATGGTAAACATAACAAGTTTTGTAAAAACTTGTATGCTCGAGGACCCAGAAAATATAAAGATAAAGCAAATTCTTTATATTTCATTGAATATCTTCTTCCTTTTGCTGATTTATTGCACAGTTGTGCCTGAACTTTTACAAAGTCAGCCAATGATTTAGGTAACAGCTTTTCACACATATTATTAAAATCTTGGGATATTGATGTCTTTTCTCTAGGATTTTCTGTTTTGACACTTGCAACATTCTGCCTTCTCAGCTCTTTCAGTTTTTTCCTTAATTTCTCCTTTCGTGGAGAATGTGAACTTAGAGTATTTGGAGTTTGCGTTGATACTGGAGATTTCATCGGTGTATCACTATCTGCGCATTCTGGTGCAGTGGGTATATCTGAAAAATTATAATGTTATCAATAAACATATAGTGTGCTCAAAATTAATGGTTAAACTCTATCCATAGCAGCTTAATTTTATAAAAGAGCAACTTGTTTAAAATAATCAAAATCACAATTAATTATCAATTAAACAATTAATAAATTATATTAGTATTAGTATTAGTATTAGTATTAGTATTAGTATTAGTATTAGTATTAGTATTAGTATTAGTATTAGTATTAGTATTAGTATTAGTATTAGTATTAGTATTAGTATTAGTATTAGTATTAGTATTAGTATTAGTATTAGTATTAGTATTAGTATTAGTATTAGTATTAGTATTAGTATTAGTATTAGTATTAGTATTAGTATTAGTATTAGTATTAGTATTAGTATTAGTATTAGTATTAGTATTAGTATTAGTATTAGTATTAGTATTAGTATTAGTATTAGTATTAGTATTAGTATTAGTATTAGTATTAGTATTAGTATTAGTATTAGTATTAGTATTAGTATTAGTATTAGTATTAGTATTAGTATTAGTATTAGTATTAGTATTAGTATTAGTATTAGTATTAGTATTAGTATTAGTATTAGTATTAGTATTAGTATTAGTATTAGTATTAGTATTAGTATTAGTATTAGTATTAGTATTAGTATTAGTATTAGTATTAGTATTAGTATTAGTATTAGTATTAGTATTAGTATTAGTATTAGTATTAGTATTAGTATTAGTATTAGTATTAGTATTAGTATTAGTATTAGTATTAGTATTAGTATTAGTATTAGTATTAGTATTAGTATTAGTATTAGTATTAGTATTAGTATTAGTATTAGTATTAGTATNCGCGCTAGCCTAAGGGCCACCTTAGCAAAGCGCATCCCAGGCTGCATAGCCGCACTACCCTACCCAACCATACCACACATAAACATGACACTACCCCCGGGGTTTACACAGACGAGCCGGCGAAGCAAGAAGAGCGCCAGAAGAAAGGGCCCTAGCCGGCGGGGCCCAGCCAGGACAAAAGGAGGTCCCACAAAGCGCCTACACCGGCCGCATTTGCGGTCGGGGTAGACGACGGATGGGGCCCACCTACGAAGGCTGTCCAGGCCTACACGAGATGAGGCAGGATAAAGAGGGATAATCCCCCTCGATCCCAAATCATTGAGGCCAATTTCTAGCCATAGAATAATGGCGCGAATAATGGCGCGCTCTATCAGCCAGTCTAGGTGGTCTGTGGTAGGATCCAATTATTTATAAATTCGGATCGTACTCTTTAGAAAGTATATTCTCTCATTTTATGGTGACGTTTGACAAGTTTTCATTCCTCTTTCATTTTTATACCCAGTTAAACAGCTCATGCCATGATGACGACCCAGCAATCTTCTGCACCTCAACCTAAACGTGGAATAGTAAAACAGGTATAATTTTTAATAACAAATTTCTTTTAAAACAACAACTATTCTAAAAAATTGTGAAACCCATTTTACAAGTTTAATTTAAATTATTATTAAAAATTCATTAAATGTTCACATCATGTGTTGTTGGCAAGATTATGCATATGGAATGGAATTAACATTTTATGGCTTGATATTCTTTTAGTTCTCTTTAACTAACATATTACTTAAGCTTAGCGCATTAATTACAAATATACGTAAATTCCAATATAATTTAATAGAAGTTAACCTAAATGTGTGAGTTGGCATAAATAATATGTGTCAAAAGTTTAATAAACTCTTCACATTATTTTTTAGATCCTTTCGGGGGATTCTGTTATTATTAGAGCATCTTCCGGGGCACCTCCTCCAGAAAAACAAATAAACTTTTCAGGAATTACTGCTCCAAAACTTGCAAGAAGAGCTGCAGATGCGTAAGTATTTTAGCATTTAAAAAATGTTACTTATTGCAAAATAGTTGTAGTGGTTTTTAAGGTTTCCAGGGCCCGTGATGATATTTAAAGTTCAAGGTAGAACTAGATATTTTGATAGCGGGTCTGTGCGGACCTTATATTTATACGAACTTTTTATTATCAGCATCACATATATTAGGGTAGAAACTTTCATTTTTTAGGAGCAGTATCTCTTAAAAATTCTCACCAAAATGAGCAGTTTTACAGTTGTTATAAATTTATTATGTTTGTAATACTATCGTGATTTTAGATTTAAAAAAATTATTAGAAAATGGCTCATTTACCAAATAAAAAGGAAGAAACCCTTTCTTATTGGAAGATTGTTGAGAATCAAATGAATTTACCGCATTTTGAAAGTACAGTGACATTAAAATTCTGTCATCCTGTGTGTGGTTCAAAACATATGAAAAAGTTAATACAATTTTTTAAATATTTTGTAGCTTGGGTATATTCGCTAAAAATATTTTACAAAATATGTGAATATGGAAGTGAATGTCAATTTTAAATTTGATGCAAATAATTCAGACACTCGATTGTGAATAGAAATATGCATATTCGGAACAACCCTAATCAAGTTGTTTACCATTAAATTTATTCTCATGTAATAAAACTGGAAAGAATTATCTTACTTTGATTTGATTAATTTGTACGTCCTGTTTAACCATTTTTGTGTAAGTGATCAGAAAANGTTCCACCTTTTCTACTCATGATATTATACAGAAATAAAAAAGTATTTATGCACGAATACAAGAAATACAATAACTGTTGACACACGCATCAAACATAAAATATTTTGAGGTTGAAGGAAATACCTACAAAATAATGGCGATTTTCGCACATGCGCACTCCAAAAAAAATTTGGCGGGAAGCGGAACTGTCGCTTCTGGTGTTATAATTCTGTGGTTGTGGATGATATAGTACGAATGGAGAGGTGGACGGGAGAACATCGTGCGCTCTTCGTAGAGCTTTATTTGAAAAACCAAGAATTGTACGTGGCGGCATGACGCCTGTTTTGCAATCGTTTGAATATTCGCCGAGTCGTTTCTCCAAATCATCTGTGCATCGAATATTGTCAAAGGAACTGAAATTTTATCCGTATAAAATTCAAATTGTGCACGCTTTAAAGCCGGAGGACCACGAAATTCGGTGTAATTTTGCAGAAACAATAATTGANTTTGGAATAATTTAATTTGTATAAAATAAATTTAATGATTACAAATAAATAAAAGTATCCAGATTTTTTCGAAAATTGGTATTAGAGACTACCTTTTACTTTTGAACAACTTTTCCTAGTAACTTATTTCCACATTTTCACAAGTAAGTGCACTCTTGTACCATTTAAAGTTTTTTCAATTTTTTTAACACCCCTACAAGAAATGTTAAATTACATTTTCTCATAAACTGTTATCTCCATATTTTTAAAAATAACAAATCTCGAACAATATAAAAATACAAAGGCGAAGGGTTTAAAAAAATATTGAACTGAAAGGACAAAAATAAAATAAGCAAATATGGCTATCATTATTATTTACATCGTTAAACTAAGCAAACTCTGTTTTGAAATTAGTGTTAACAAATCTATAAGTCACATCCAATCAGCTAAATAACAGAATGTTTATTCTAATCTTTCACTGCTCTCCTACTGGTTACCAGTATCAATGTCTGTTATAGATAAATTTGAATTTAAAAATGTAAACAATATAGTGATCAGTATTAAATAATAAAGTTTTTGTAAATTTTATAGTAAAGTATAAATAATAATCATTCAATATGACCTGAAATAACTTCTTGAAATATTTTGTACGAAAACATACAATTTGAAAGTTGAATACTTTCAAAGAATAGTGATCCTCACCGTACAACTAATTTATTGTTAAGAGTATATATTTATATAAAAAAAAATAAGGATTCTCAAATAGGTATAAATTTCACTTGGGTTCTGATATAGATTATGAAGAACATCACTACAATCAGGAAAAAACCACTTGTCGTGAATGTAGTTAAGTTAAACTTTGTACTAGTTTCATTATTATTATTTTTATATAACTTAAGTGTACCAGTAATTGCCATTGTACCTATAATTTGAAAAATAAGATTATTTTTTCTTCTTTAACACTCATCTTCAACGGCACATCCCAAAAAAAAATGTTACATAACAAATCGGCCTGCTCTGAGTCGGTAGAGTTATGAAATACTCTGTATATTTGAGTTATAAAATAACATGCTGCTTTTGTTATAAGCTTCAGTAGTTTGGGATGTGGCTATTCCTGTTGTCTCTAGAGATTTTCTGTGGGACGTTGTTAATACAGTGTGTTTTTGTTGTATTATTTCGGGAAATTTGAAATTAAATTTTTATGAGCGGAATATACTACAGGTGATAATTTTATAAATTCTGTGTTAATTTTAATGTCAGTAGCAATTATTATAGGAAATTTCAAAGTAATTCAATATGACTTTAGTTTTGATTTTATTTTATTAGTTTGAGATTAAATTAAGTAGGTATATTTATATGGTAAATATATCGCTAATAGCGATTTTACACAATCAAAGACATTTATGAATACATTCAATCAAGTTGATGAATATTTTGAAGATATTGTATGTAAATAGATTACACAGTCCAGTTTTTTTATTGTAATTCTCAGTAGGGCCGAATTTGAATATTGATATTTATCTGTTTGATTTTCTGATTAAATTATTTAAATTATTTACTATACTATTGTACCTTCTACCTGTTTTCTGATAAGAACTAGATTGAGAAAAATAAGGAAAATAGTGTGTATGTTCTGTTTTATATGTATCTATTTTTGATTATTCAAACGATAAATTTGTGAGTTAGCTGTTGGCTCCACTATTTTCATAAAGAAAAAACATAATATAATGTCTCAATTTGTTTGGATTTTTTATATATCATTGTCATTGATATGTTCAAGTTAATGGTGGATTTTATTTATTTTTATATTTGTTGTAGCTATTAGAATTATTTGTAATAAATTTTAATACTTTAAATTTTTGCTCAGCTTTTTTAAACAATGTCTCTTATAATGGCAGTTGCTGGTATAGTTACCCTACATGTAGTTGAAAAGAGGGACATTTTGTTTATTTTATAGAATAAGTCACTCTTATTAAACAAATGTGCTTATATTCAAAAGTATAAAAATGTAGCTTCAAGTGAGCCACCATATACAGGGTAGGCTCTTGAAAACGAAACAGCGAAATTATTTTTCCGAATAATGCTGAGACGGGTCAATTTTTTATCGAAGGAAGGCATCTTTTCTTCAAATTTCTTGTTACCGACTCTACCTTTTTAGGGAGGGAGGGAGGGGCAACCCCTCCAAAAATCTTAGCAGGGAAGGAGGGTAAGTGACACATCATTTGAAAGGTATTCTAATCCTCTATACAACCGTGTTTTATTTTTTGAATTTGACCGATTAGTTTCAGAGATACAGGTTGTTAATAAAAAAACCTACTTTTTACAAATTTATTTGCAAATTACTACGTGTCAACCAATTAAGTGTTCAAGCCTTTTAAATTTGTGGGGTTGCCCTCCCTCCGAAGAGGGGTAGAGTCTGTAACAAGAAATGTATGTGAAAAGGTATCCCCCTTCGAACAAAAATTGACCTGTCTCGGCATTTTTTGAAAAAATAATTTTTCTGAGAGTTATTCGCTCTGTTTCGTTTTCAAGAGCCCACCCTGTAATAATAATCCACTTATCAGAATTAAAAAATATATAAAGAACTAGGTATTTTTCCAAATTTAGTATGTACAAGGTGTCATTATATCATTTTAACCATAGGTGATAATAATAAAAAAGATTTGAACTGAATTTTGGGAACACTTTTGCTTTATTGAAAAGTGATTTTATTTTTGAAAAATTGAATATGCTGTCTGGAGCAAAAAAATATTTTCTGTGCGTGTAAAGTATTATTTTCTTATAAAATGTTGAAAATCTATATCAGAAAATGTTATTCACAATTATAATTTATATTCACATTTCAAATTTGAAGACGATCGACGTACCTTGAAATTTTTTCATACGTTGTAAATTCAGATTCGATTGCCGGTAAATTTGGCACGTCTTTAAATTTAAATTCTGAACAGTTCCCATGCAATATTAGCTATTTATGTTTCATAGCTGTTATTGAGTTCTAAGAATTAAATCAGCTTATATATTTTTAATAATATTTTTTATGTGGAACACTGCATATGTTGGCTCAATTTCAAACTACATTTTTATGCATTTGAATACACACAGATTTTTTTAAATAATAACTTATAAAATGAAAAATAAATTACGCCCCAAGTGAAATTTATCAAAATTTAAGTAAACACATATAATACATTTTTTGCATTTTTAGAAGTGAAACAACAAAGGATGAGCCATGGGCCTGGGAAGCTCGTGAATTTTTACGCAAAAAACTTATTGGTGAAGAAGTATTTTTTACTTCTGAAAAGCCTCCAAATGCCGTACGTGAATATGGCACAATTTATATTGGGAAAGGTAATAAAAAATATATGTAATAATATGTGTATGTATTTGAGACATTTACTTGCTTACTTATGGCTTCCTACTACTCTAAGCGGTTCCCAAGAGAGTATTGATTACCATTTATATTTTCTTTTTTATTAATAAAATTGACACATTTGTGGACAATCAGGATCTAGAGGGCATCACAATCGACATTCTCAGATTTGATAAATTATGTGTTTAACATTATTATTTATTACATTTATTACTTTTATTTACTATTAAAACAGTTTAAGTAATATTTTTTTTGTGGCACACGTACTTAGATGGCATTGACCACGGACAGTCTAAGTTTCCCTAGAACTAAGGGCAATATCAAGTATTACATGAACCCTCTTGTCATGTGTGCCAAATTACTAGAAATAATTAAATTTTTGTAATTAGGTGGCATATTTGTCAAGTTCAGAATAAAATTCCTATATTGACCAAGTACTGTAGCTGATTATTCTCAATTTCCCCCAAAACAGGGGTTTGAAAAAAGTCACTTTGTGTTTGATGTTTATAAATATTCTGCCGCATATTAAATGAATATATATTTTTAAATTTACCTGCTTTTTATATTTGAAGACTATCAAAATTTATTTTTCTGCTCTATTTTAGATTAAAATTTTAAGTTACTGAATAATAAACTTCAAAATTATTTCATATATTGATGGATGTGAAAAAATTCTTAATATTTAAGGTATTTTTCTTTTATTCATATTTTATATGAAAATTATATTATTTTGAATACTGTTAAATATATTGTAAATTCAATATTATATTTCAAGGTTAGCAATAGGGAATTTGCCCAAAATGGCTTGTGATTGTGGTAGTTTAACAATTTAGGGACTTTAGAATAAAATCATTAGATTGATAAAATAACAAGAATTAACCATCATTTTGGAGCAAAATCGCTATTGCCGAGCTTAAAATATAGTCGATACATTTTTATAGAAGTCAAAAAATATATGCATTTTAAATTAAAATAATGGAAATGAATTTTGAAAGGTACTTTATATAAATATTACATAAATTTGAAAAATGCTCATTATTTAAATGTGCCAAATACAAAATGACATTTATAAAACCTCCATTTTTATTTCATTAAAATTTAATTGTTGTAGTAGTATAGATATAATTATAATTATATAAATTGTTCAAAATATGTGAAAATTAATTATACCGAGTGTCCCATTTTAATTGATACATGTAAATATCTCGTCAGAGAAGGCACCAATCGAAAAATGGCCTAAAGTAAAAGTTGTTCAGTTCACTGGGGGAAACCAGCTGCTTACCTAGGATTTGACCTTGACCTCACCTTGAAGGTCAACTTCGGAATTTTAAATAGGATCCCCTATTTTTAACCTAACCTAACCTTGGAAATGGATTTAGCAAAAAATTTTACATCTGGATGTGATCATAACTTTGACCTTGATGTCAAGGTCAAGGTCACAACAAGTTTAAACGATTCGTCACCCTGGAAGCAGCCTCATAATCGTGTCTCTTAGCCCAGTTTTCCTTACAAGTGTTTAATTTATCTAGAGAAAGTTTTGGACAAAAATATTTTTTTTTTTTAGATTTCAGTACTGCCGAAAATATCTCCGAATCACTAATATCAGAAGGGCTTGTAACGGTAAGAAGGGAAGGTGTTAGACAGAGTCCGGAGTTAGCCAGATTTATAGAATTGGAAGATGCTGCGAGAGCAGCTGGCAAAGGAAAATGGGGAACAAGTCCATCGTCGGTAAGTATATTTTGTAAATTAAAAGTTCCTTTTTTAAATGTTGAATTAAAATTTATTTTAATAATTTTAATTACGTTTCTACTATTTAGCGATCTTGATTAGTTGTCCAAGTCAAGGTTTTAGTGGGATAAACATCAATAAGTATACTATATTTTAAAATAACACCGAAACGTTGGCAATGATTATAAATATAGTGTTCTTTTACTTATTGATCTTTATCCCACTAAAACCTTGACTTGGTTAATAATTTTACTTTACTATTTTATTTTGTTATTCTCGTTCTCTTTAGTATTTGAAAACTTCAAGCTATGAATGATTTTTATAGTATGTAGTACTCGTGACAAATTGATTGAAAAAAAAAAAAAAACGATGATGCACATCTGCTGCCTGTGCCTGATTAATTATTATCGACATCTCAAATGCACATCTACTGGCCATTAATTGAAATATACAACTTGAGTGTACTGAAAACTTCCATAAAAATAACAGCCACACAAAAAAAAAAGTTGTCTGCACTTTTCATGCAACATATGTGATCCGTAGTATTTTGCCTCCTGATCACAAATCCGGTGTCAAAATTAAGCTATCACATCACAGGAATTTTCTAACCACAAAAAATAGGTAAAAAATAGCAAAAATTCGTTGAAACAGTGCTAGGAAAAATACAAAAAAAAATGTTTTTTTTTTCTAACCTTAAAAAACAGGTCAATTAAGATCATATACCTATCACGAATTTTCAAAAAATAACAGATTCGCGCCAAATTTGGTATACGGGGATTTTCGGGGTCGGTTTTACAAAATTCAAAATGGCGGATCCAAGATGGTCGACCAAATTTTCGAAAAACATTCGCACCAAATTTTATATACGGGGGTTTTCGGGGTCGCTGATCACGGATCCGAGGTCAATTTTGCAAAATTCAAGATGGCGGATCAAAGATGGCCGACCAAATTTTCAAAAAATAATATATTCGCGTCAAATTAGGTATACAGGAGTTTTCGTGGTCGCTGATTATGAATTCGAGGTCAGAATTGCGAAATTATTTTGTAATATTTTTGTTTACTTTATAACTTGAGTACCCAATCATGTTTTAACCTTCTTAAAGTACATAGGCAATTGATTGAATTTTTAGAAATTAATTTTGTAATTCTGATCTCGGATTCGTGATCAGTAACCCTGAAAACCCCCGTATACCAAATTTGGCGCGAATGTGTTATTTTTTGAAAATTTGGTCTGCCATTCTTGGATCCGCCATCTTGAAATTTGTAAAATAGACCTCGGATCCGTCATCAGCGACCCCAAAAAACCCCGTATACTAAATTTGGCGCGAATCTGTTATTTTTTGAAAATTTGTGACTTATTTGACCCGTTTTTTTAGGTGAGAAAAAAAAACATCAATTCTGACCGCGGATTCACGTTCGGCGGGGTCTTCACCATTTAAATAAACATTTGAATATAGAAAATTCATTTGTATTTTTCCTAGCACTTTTTCGTGAATTTTTTGCTATTTTTTACTTGTTTTTGAGGTTAGGAAATTCCTGTGATGTGATAGCTCAATTCTAACACCGGATTCGAGATCAGGAGGCAAAAATACTACGGATAACATATACATACATACATAGGCATATACAGAGTGTTTATTAAGTACTTGTACAAACTTTAAAGAGTGAATTTTTGACTAATTTGAAGATAAAAAGTTCATATGAACATTGGTCCACAACGGCTTGGTTCTTCCGATAGGTACAGATCATTAAAAAAAAATTGTTTCAGCAATTAAAGAACCAAGCTGTTGCGCTTCCATGTTGATATGAACTTTTTATCTTAAAATTACTCAAAGATTCACCCTTTAAAGTTTGTACAAGTACTAAGTTTATTAAACTATTTACAAATAACAATATTCCCACCAAGTTCAGGTATGTAGGGGACATGAAAATGACGTTTAGTGACATTGTTGATTAGCAAATTACAGTCTAAATTAATATTAATAATATGAATTTTGAAAAAAATATTTTATATTTTTAAATCTTATTTTGCTGTTAACTTTATAACAAAATATTTTGAAGATTTTTAATATTCCACTGCCAGCATAATTCTGCTGAGTAAATAACGATTTTATATAAACTACAGTTTAATTCATTTGATAATCCAATTTGCCAAAAAAATTGTAGGAACATGTGCGTGATATTAAGTGGTCAGTTGAAAATATGAGAGCTTTTGTTGACAAGCACCAATACAATCCAATTAAAGCTATCATAGAACATGTTCGGGATGGATCTACTGTACGTGCCTTTCTGCTTCCTGACTTTTACCACGTTACATTAATGATTTCAGGAATTAGAGTAAGTATTATATTTTCTTTTAAATACAATACTCGACTACTGTAGATAATTACGATAATGAAGTCAATGGTTACTGGATATAACTTTCATCATCTAATTATTGTCAAGTACACAAAATATTTTTGGTCACTGTTTTAGCATCTTGTCAGATAAGTTATCTCATGGAGATTAATCATTTTTAAACGAAACAATTTTTTTACACAAAATGAGATGAATTTTTATATTTATTTAAAGTCTAACTTAAAATTTAGTGAAAAGACCTACATTTTAAATATTTTATAACATATATGTTTATTTTCCCATTCTTTTAGAAAATGTATATAAATCTAACTAAATTATTATTAATGTAGTGCCCTGGATTCAAACTTGATGCTACTGGTAAGCCTGATCCTACGATTAAAGTGGAATATGCCGAAGAGGCCAGATATTTCGTTGAGGTTCGTCTTTTACAAAGAGAAGTCGAAATAATACTTGAGTCTGTAAATAACGCTAATTTCGTTGGAACCATTGTCCATCCTAAAGGAAATATTGCCGAATTACTTCTGAAAGAAGGCTTTGCCAGATGTGTTGATTGGTCCATTGCTTTTATGAAATCTGGGGCGGATCGTTTACGAAATGCCGAACGTCAAGCGAAAGATTCCCATAAGAGGCTGTGGAAAGATTGGCAGGCTACTACTCCCAAAATTACTGGAAAAGAAAAAGAGTTTACCGCCGCGGTGTCCGAAGTTATCAATGGTGACGCTCTTGTTGTAAAACAAGGCAACGGAGAATATAAAAAGATATTTCTTGCTAGCGTCAGACCACCAAAGGAATCTGGACGTGCCAATGACGACGATGGAAAACCTGCCCCACGACCTAAGGGATTCCGTCCATTATATGACATACCGTACATGTTTGAGGCAAGGGAGTACCTGCGGAAGAAATTGATAGGGAAAAAAGTACATGTTATTATCGATTACATTCAAGAAGCTAGAGACAGTTATCCAGAAAAGATTTGCGCTACCGTTAGCATTAATGGGAAGTAAGTATGTACAAAACTATGTTAAAAACATTTCGCGTATATGTTATTGCTTCATTCGTCATTGTAAAACCGAATTAGGCATTTTAAAGAAAAAAAATAATACGAGACTCAAAAGACCCAAAAAACCCCACAACACAAAAATTCATGCATTTTAAAGACATTTTAATTTTTTGTCCACCATATTGAATCCGTCATTTTGAATTTCGTGATTTAGAGTCCAAATTCATAATCATAGAACCAAAAAACTCCATTACAAAAAAATTCGTGCATTTTGAAGACATTTCAATTTTCTTGTCCGCCATATTGGATCCGCCATTTTGAATTTCGTGATTCTGAGAGCAAATTCGTGATCAGCGACCCAAAAAACTCTCCATTTGTAAGATTCATAGGAATTGAATGTCTTTCTCATCTCTAAGCTCTTTAAAGATTCCTCTAATAAGCGAGGGTTTTCCCGGCATTTAAGGAGGTGGAGGGTGAAAGAAGGGTGAGGGGGTTGGTCCGTTTATAGTGGAAACGATCGAGTATTGCTAGTAGGTACTAAAAAAATGTTTCAGATTTTTTCAGCCAAAAATAAATTAGGCCAAAAACCGGCTCATCCTTTATTCTTGCGAAACCAAAAAAAAACATTTGATTTACTTTACTTATTTTACACATATAGAGAGTGCGGTGTCAAAATCTGGACAAAATTCAATTTGAAATTCCGTTTTATATCACATGTAGAGGTTGTGATTGGCATTGAAATAACTTGAAGCACGTACTAAATAGTTACAACCTCAAAATAATCTCGGTGTTGAAAGTAAGTGCCAGAGTGTAACTGATGAAGAGCTGTGATTGTTGAAAGTGTTTGTGCTGGGCGCTCAGCGACAGCGATCATTTGGTTCTTCGAGTACCCGAGGCCGAGATTGGAGGTGGTCATTCAAGCAAGCAGGGGATATATTGTGTAAATATGTTCTGTACTGCCCTACAAACAATTTTTTTTAATTTTGTAACCCTTTTCACTTTTGCAATAAAATAATGTTGGGAAAAAAATGTTTAATTTATCCGGATATTGGCTTCGCACCCAGTACTTTAAACCCTTGTTGAGATCTTACTCGAAATTTTTTCTTCATTAAACTTCTCTATGTGGGCCTAAACACCATCCCCTAAAAAGCCGTATGGATCCCAAGCTTCTGTATCGAAATAAGACTTTAATTTTTACCTACTATCAATGCTACTCGTATTCTGTAATTTAAAAATCTTAATCTTAATCTTAGTTTTAATTCATAAAGCATTATTTTCACTTAGAAATGTAGCTGAAGCACTCGTTTCAAAAGGTCTTGCAACTGTGGTAAAATATAGACCAGATGACGACCAACGCAGTTCAAGGTATGACGATCTTTTAACTGCTGAAAACAAAGCTGTTAAATCTCAACTTGGGGTACATTCTAAAAAGGATAACCCCGGATTAAGGGTTACGGAAATTGTAAGTTTAACAATAATGTTAAAATAATCATCCAAATTGCGTGTTTTTTTGTTAGGATGCTGCTAGAGCCAAACTTGAATTATCCGCTTTTCAAAGGGCCCAACGAATGGATGCAATTGTGGAATTTGTTGCTAGCGGATCACGATTAAGATTGTACATACCGAAAACAAATAGTTTGTGTACTTTCCTATTAGGTAAAACTATTTGTGTATATTGACAAAGAAACTGGTTACATAAGCGCATCGATATTAAAATATATACTTTTAAGGTGGTATTAATTGTCCACGTGCAACCCGTCAGGCGACTGGAAATACTCCTGCTACCGATGGAGAACCTTATGGAGACGAGGCCTTACTTTTTACTAAAGAACACTGCCTGCAAAAAGAAGTTTCCATACAGGTAGATACGCATGACAAAGCTGGGAATTTTATCGGATGGTTATGGGTGGATAACATTAATTTGTCAGTAGCTCTTGTGAAGAATGGATTTGCTTCGGTGCATTTTACAGGCGAAAAATCACAATATGCCTCCTTGCTTAAAAGCGCAGAGGAATCTGCCAAAGGACAAAAATTGAGGATATGGAAGGATTTCGTTGAAGAAGAAAAGGTGGAAAAGAAAGATGAGGAACATGTGGTAGGTTAAACTCTCCATCAAAATATTTATTGCTATGTGGATTTGTTGTATGTTTCAGCCAACGGAACGCCGAGTGAACTACGAAGAAATTATCGTAACTGAAATAACTCCAGAAGGCACTTTCTACGTACAGAAAATTTCGGAAGGACCTAAGGCGGAGGCCCTTCTAGCAAAACTACGGCAAGAATTCCAAGCTAATCCTCCCCTTCCTGGAGCGTACACTCCCAAACGTGCAGATGTTTGTGCAGCTAAGTTCACAGTTGACGATGAGTGGTACAGAGTTAAAGTGGAGAAAGTTCAGGCTGGCAAAGCGACTGTCCGTTACATTGATTACGGCAACAGAGAAACATTGCCTGTAGTCCGTCTAGCTAACTTGCCCGCCGCCTATGCTAGTGAGAAACCCTTCGCCACAGAGTTTAGTTTGCCTTATGTTTCGTTGCCTAAAGATGAGGAATATGTCGCTATGGCACTTAAGTATTTACGAGAAGATACTAATGTCAATAAATTGCTATTAAACGTTGAATACACAATTCATGGTTCTCCGCCCGCTGCCTCACTTCATCTTGATAACTCTGCAGAGGGAGATATTATAAAAAATCTTATTACAGATGGTTTATTGATTGTTGAAAATGTCAAAGGGAGGAGACAAAATAAATTGGTAAGATTCTATATATTTACTGTTTTATAACATTTTATTTAGCTTTCTACTTTCTACTTAACAAATCAAGAAACTAATTCTTCGAAAGGATGGTCATGTGATGCTATTTGTTGTCTTCATCTGTTAAAACGATTTCATCAACTGATTTCTAAATATACAGAGTCGGGCTTTCCACAAATTAGAAGTGGATCTTATTTGTGGAAGGGCGAAATGGACGGTGACTATTAGACGCCTTCATTATAGCAGCCATCTTTCTCTATCGCACGGATTTCTATGACTTTCTTTATCGCTCTCACGTAACGGCCGATGAACTATGGGGACTTTCCGACCCTGTAGTATTGGTACTAATAGGCGAGCAGTGCACCCCTAAAAAATCGCACAAAAAACAAGTGGACTGACCATGGGGGGGGGGGCAGGATGAAACCTTTTCTAATCACTATATTATGTTGTTGGGAACAAAAAACCTTGCAAAATTGTAAAATCTTAAAAAATTGATATGAAAACACATTGGTTATGTATTTTGGGCAAAAAAGCACTTTTTAACTCTTGTGATTTTTTCGAAAAAAGCTTTGTTTTCGAGCTACGAGCGATTTAAGATCAAAAAATAACCAAAAATCGCCATTTTCAATTTATGTTTTCTCGGATTGTACTGGAGCTTTTTGAATTTTTCTTGTTCGAGGTTACTCACGGAAAGTTATATTTTCATGTTTTATATTTTTCATCCCTGCGACTTTTTTTTTCCCCCATAAGATACGCGACCGAAAACTCGTGAAATTCACCGATTCACCACGTGCCAATCCATGAGCGAGCGAGCCTGCGAAAATATCGATTCAGCAACTGTATACTTTTTAATTAATGGTAATATCGTATACTATTATCTAAGTTACCAATACAAACCTGACATTTAAATGAAAAATAAATAAATTTAATTTTGTTACAAGAAATGCATATAGTTATTTATTCATAAAAAAAATATTATTGTACTCGAATATAAACTTGTATAAATATTATATGAAAAAATACATACAGATATTCAAACAAAATTTAAACTTTGCTGCTTTGGTGAGCCTTCACCTACGATGTTCATTTGTTGTGACTTGTTTAAACAAGCACAGCGGCTTAAACTGTGACGATTCGTGAATCGCGCAATTAAGTATAAATGCTCGCCTGAAGATGTATCGAATTGGATGAAACTTGGTGAAAAAGCATTTAAGGGATGCTGAATGAGAACATGTTATCTATTTTTTGGAAAAAAAATCGCTAATACCAATCAGCTGTTTTAATGGCAAAACACGCGTCCCAGTTGGCCGTGTATTGCATTAATAAAAACAGCAGTATCACAGTTAGATAGGTTTTTTTTACTCTACATTATAAAAAATAAATTTTTTTGAAATAGGCCAAAACAAAGAAGTTAGAAGTGTATCACATTTAAGCGCGATACCATGTATATTATTTTTGCAATGCTTCTGTGAATTTTTCTCGAATTATTTATCGATTTGTTTTTGTTTTTAATTAGAGATGTGCAGCGGACATGTCAGCTGGACATGTCCATCGGAAAAGTGGATATATGTCCTGAGGACACTTTTCAAGATTGAAAAGTTGTATGCGCATGCGCGGAATTATTTGTTGCATTCATAATTCCCGCAAAAAAATTTTGAGGTTGCGGTGTAAGGTTGAGGTTGGTTTTGTATTCTGCCGGCCCTTTGAAAGTGAACGATTTATTTTTCTAATGTGATGTGAATAGAAAATGAATGAGGATATGTGGCAGGAAATTTAATTAAACTTTGATACACAAATTACTCATTAGAAAGGGATTACACTCATCTTGTGTTTATTTGTGTAATTCAATTTGGAATAATAAAATAGAAAGGGAAAGTTTCAAATGAAGTATGTTTTTTGGAATCTTTTTTTATTTATAAAGTACAATAAACTTTCAATACAATACAATTAAATATTTATATTTTACATCACAGCGCATATAACAATCTTATGCATTTTGATATATTGTGACATTTTTAATATTTTTCATTTTAAAATTAACGTTTCCATAATTTCAGTATATTTTTTATAATATTTTTGGCTGCAATAACATCGTATCACAGTATAATACTACATACATATGTCAAATTGTATTATACTTTCATAAATACGATCACTTTAAATCGCTTGTCTTATAAGGACATTTGTATTCACCGAAGTGCATCATAGTAGTATGCTACTTATGCATGTAACTAAATCATATTTAAACTTTTCCACGTGTGTCTCTTCGTGATCACATTTTGTAGATAATTTGAAATATGTAAAAGTTCTTTGCAAAAAAAACAGTGCATGCTTCTACTCCATGTCGATCACTTGATGCCCTCGAAGGAAGTGCGGAGGTTCTGGTTCCATAATCTTCTTTTCAATAGCTTTTCTCCTGCTTTTGCTATTTTCTGTTCTAATTCTCAAGCACTCCTACTTTCTTTTGGTCACAAATTTTCCTGTCTCTACCGACTCTGTTCTTCATCCTACATTTTATAGGTTAAAGCAATCAGCTGTGCGAGCGATCGTGTAGTATAATGTCACAGATTAGAAAATACATAATATATAATATACATGACAAGGACTGCCAACTTACAAAAAATAATAAACTTGGTATACTCGTGCACTGTTGCCAAGTTTCTGTTGCAACTTATCTCAGTCTACTTCACATACTTCTATACATATACCAAGCACTGCATATCTTTTAACGTTAATGACCTTGTTCCCAAAAAGAGGGGATAAAAAGTGTATATGTTGCACTTTGTCAATTTTGCGCAAGCCCGAAAATTTAGCCGATTATTTCAAATGAAATTTAATAACTGATGTACTATTAACAGAGCAAAATTACCAGTTATTATTTTGTATAACTAATTGTACAACTTGTTAATTGTAATTTATGAGAATATTAGATAGTGAATGTAAAATAAAATGGGTACAATAAAACTAAATCGAGGAGAGTAAAAGTGGTTTATTTATATAAAATAGCAAACATTTTTTGAAATTTAAAATCAATACACAAATTCATATAAAAATACACATTATGTACAAATATACATAAAAATGATAACGAGTTATCTACCTTAACTAACACATATAAATAATAATAAAAATAAGTCATATCAATCATATTAACCTAAGTGTTTCGTGATTCACGGTACCAGATTCAATTTGATTTTCTAATATATGCTAAATATCAAGTCTTATTTTATTAAATATACAATGCAAACCTAGTCAAGATCTTAGAACACATTGAAGCAGTGCCGATTTTAGATATAAATTGTCCCTCGGTATTATTTTTCAAATAAAATAGCTGATCCAGTTTGTGATCCAAATACATCCAGGTACATTAAGTGTCGTTTCTTTATTTGAACATGATCACTTAGAAACCATGTTTGACCTTTCGCTGTATGTAGATGTGGTATCATATATAGCGGGCTTTGTAACTTCACAGGTTATAAAAATAATTTCTTGTGACATTTACAAAAAATATATAAAGGGGAAACTACTCGTCTCCTTTTAATATATAACAGTAAGAGTTCACTATGAAATACGAAGTCTCATGCATTAGCAAAATGTGGAATTTCTAGTTACTGATTGGACACGTAAAAATTTGCTTTAGCAATGTATTGCATCAATACATTACCCTTAATTAATAAAAATCCTCAATCAATAAAACCTTAAGTATCCATAGGGTGTAAAAATATACATTTTTACTTATAAACAAATTTTGTCTTCTTTTTTATTTTTTGCTAGATTCATCGCTTCGTGTTAGTTTGTTCCTCTTTTCTTCAAGTCTTCTGCCACTACTTGGTCCTTGGTCCCATGTTTTTTTATGGGTCTGCCTTGTTTCATTTCCTTTTTTTTTTTGTTTACCAAATCATTTTCAGCTGTCTTTCTATTCAAATTCATAAACTATCTTCGGAAATGTCAATGACGTTAACCGACAAACCGACCAATGGGAAAATGAATCATAACGCGTGCGTATAATACACAAAGTGCAACACCCCCACTTTTTGGCTTCAATTCCCTTTCAAAATGCTTTGTATATGTATAGAAGTATGTGGTCTACTTACATTTTAGTCAGAAAGAATATTTTTTGTTGCATTGACAACAATGATATAACAAGGTTCAGTTTTAGTCTGTTATTGTCAAAACTGTGAGGTTTAAAAAAAAACGGAAAATAAGCATATTTTTTTTTTATTGGTTTTCCATCAAACTCATTAGTGATGTTATTTTTGATTCATTGCATTAATGGGGTAGTTTCCTTCGACCACAAAGAAAGTGTTTTTAAAAATATATATGTGACGGTCCACGTCAAGTCGATCAAGCCTGTGCCCAAAATTTGAGAGCATCTACGAAGATGGTTTTCGGCTTAAAAAATTCGTCTTTCCAAGTACTTTAAGATGCTAATTGGCAGAATTGCAAAATCCAAGATGGCGGACATAATAAGGCGCCTAGAAGTATGAGAAAAATAAAGAATCGTCCGATAAACTTCTCACAGTAATCAGATTAACCACAAATTCATACCCAAATAGTCTGCACAGGTGCCCTTGACATAGTTGGACATGAGTATAGAGTTATTTTTCAAAAAATCAATATGGCGAATTTCATATAGTGACTTGTAAGGCTAAAAAGCCTGAAATCGTCATTCAAAGGGAATTTGAAATTTTATTTTATGTGTATATTGAAACTAACTGGAAAATTAGGAAAATCACTAAATGTTGGCGTACCCATGGGATGGCATAACTGTTAGCGATTTTTGCAATAGATATACAGGATAAAGGGTCTGTGTAATTGTTGAGGTTGGCCACAGGTTTAGAAGTTAGGCTGGTAGCTGGCTTTATGCCACCAGGTCTAGGCACATTCTCTTAAACCCTTCTTTGGAAGAGGCAATTATTTATGGGTAATTTGTCAAATCTGATGGCGCTGATCACAATTCTCCCCAGATGCTGACGGCCTACAAACAAAATTTATATGCAAACGTCAGCCCTTTCTTTGACTTTTTTTTTAATATGTACGCCCATGAATGTTTGGATATTTTGGGTAAATTAGCTGCTAACTTCACACTGGTAATGAATCCCAACTCTTATTACAATATTTTTCAAATGAAAATAGTAAAAAGCAAAAAATTTAACAGATCGATAAGTTTTTGTTTATTTATTTATTTTTTTTTTTTAGTTGGAAGCTTATAAAGAAGCTCAGGACATTGCCAAAAAGAACCATTCAAATATTTGGGAGTATGGGGACATTACAGAAGACGATGCAAAAGAGTTTGGCCTGGGTAAATGTAAGTACTGCTTAAATTGTCCTTTTACATGTTGAGTTGTGATGGGGGCTCAGATTAATTGGGAATTATTATTTAAGGTAGTTGAATCACGTAGTTTCGACATCTGCAACGTCGTACAGAGCGCAGCTGTCTGTGAGAGAGAGATTGATGGAAATTTTGCAGGAATCGTTCTTATTGTTTGATTTATTTTATAGTTCCTTTAAACGAAAAATGCAACATGTGGCCGAATGTTGTCATGCTGCAAAAGAAGTAATTCCTCTAATTCTAAACTAAACTGTTTCAGTGCGCCAAAGTGTTCTTTATCTTTATCAAAATCATTATTTTTGAAGTGTCTAAAGCAATCTACATGTTTGCGACAGAGCATGGTCGCAATAAGTCTCAATAACAATTCTGTGCTTCAGATGCAGATTTCTTTTGAATAATATAGTGCAGTAAAATTTCCCGCAATTACTCTTTTACACAAAATTAGATACTATGAAAAAAAGTAGTTTGTATTTAGGTGAAATAACACATCGAATTTCAAGTTTGCTTATAGTACTTCTTTATAGGTGCATTGCCATCTTAAATTACACCCATGCAGTTCTGGCAACGAAATCTGTTGGAGTAAAGTGATAGACTAGTACTTCCAGATGCAAAGTTGTAGGAAAATAAGTTTATTAAGAAAAATTTACAAATAATTCTTTCCGGTGTTGCCACATTTCTGCAGTAGCTATTGAAACGATATTTTTTTTAAATGCCAACGCCATTTTTTTTTAACATAGTTTGACAAACCTTCAGATCTACTATAAGAAGCTAATATTGCAATTAGGTAGGTCTTGGAAATTAAACAAAAATTGTACTGTCATTGTGTTATTTGACAGCTTTTGTATTTGAATGTGTATAAAAAATAACGTTTTAATTCAGTTGCTAAGAGGAATCAGTTCCACAATCAATCCACAAGAGAAAGTTAAATTAATTTTTAATTCTATGCAAGACATACGCCTCTTCCAAATCCCGAGTTTTTTAAAAATAATTTAATATAACTAAAAACAACTGGTAGTGCATGCCCAATGATCTGCAAAAGTCTGAAAATTATATTCACAACTTATTATTATTTCTACTTCTTCTTCTTCTCAATTGATGGCCTAACATTTATATGTATTTGGCCAGGTTCACACTTTATTCTATAACACATTCTCGGAGGATATACCGGGTGGTATGTCTGGGAGTTCCCATGTCCTCGGAGATTTAACTTTCTTCAGATTTGTGTTCGGATTTTCGCCGAAAGGGGTTAGTAAGACGGATAGNTTGAATAATATAGTGCAGAAAATTTCCCGCAATTACTCTTTTTTCAGCACGAAATTAGATACTATGAAAAAAAGTAGTTTGCATTTAGGTGAAATAACATAAATCGAATTTCAAGTTTGCTTATAGTACTTCTTTATAGGTGCATTGCCATCTTAAATTACACCCATGCAGTTCTGGCAACCAAATCTGTTGGAGTAAAGTGATAGACTAGTACTACCAAATGCAAAGTTGTAGGAAAATAACTTTAAGAAAAATTTACAAATAATTCTTTCCGGTGTTGCCACATTTCTGCAGTAGCTACTAAAACGATATTTTTTTAAAATGGCAACGCCGTATTTTTTTACATAGTTTGATAAACCTTCAAATCTACTATAAGAAGCTAATATTGCAATTAGGTAGGTCTTGGAAATTAAAAATTGTACTGTCATTGTGTTATTTGACAGCTGTTGTATTTGAATGTGTATAAAAAATAACGTTTTAATTCAGTTGCTAAGATGAATCAATTCCACAATCAATCCACAAGAGAAAGTTAAATTAATTTTTAATTCCATGCAATACATCCCGATACACCTCTTCCAAATCCCGAGTTTTTTAAAAATAATTTAGTATAACTAAAAACAACTGGTAGTGCATGCCCAATGATCTGCAAAAGTCTGAAAATTATATTCACAACTTATTATTATTTCTTCTTCTCAATTGATGGCCTAACATTTATATGTATTTGGCCAGGTTCACACTTTATTCTATAACACATTCTCGGAGGATATACCGGGTGGTATGTCTGGGAGTTCCCATGTCCTCGGAGATTTAACTTTCTTCAGATTTGTGTTCGGATTTTCGCCGAAAGGGGTTAGTAAGACAGATAGCACAACAAAGGAAAGACTCTTCTCGCTCCGGGGCAACTGCGGAGCATTACACACCTGAAATGTTGCCTCGGTTTAAGAATCCCAGGATATGAATAGAGGGGTTTTGTATTTTTTGTCCTACCTGTGTATATAAATATACATATATACACATATATATTTTTTTGCCTGTATTTTTTATTTTCAATTTTGTTATTAATATATTCTGTTTTGTTATATTCACATATCCTTGTATGCCTTTGTGTACACAGTGACCCATTCATATGTTGTTTTTTTATTTGTTATTGTTTTTATTTTTATTTATTTATTATTATTTTATTTTATTTTTTTAACTTAATTCAAATATTCCATTATTCTTTATAAATTTATTTGATTGGTATTTAAAAAATTCATTAGAATTATTGATCCTTCTACAGTCAAATTCATCATTATTAGTTTTACATTAATCGGGGTTGGTGTATTACACGCTTGGGCAATTAGATAATATATGTCAATATTTGGAATTTTGTTAATTTCACATTCAAAAATGATATGATCTAAATCACCTATTTGGCCACATTCACATTCTGGGCTATCATTAACACCAATTTTGAATTTATGTGCTTCGGTGAGACAATGACCAGTACGCATACGTATCATTGTAGAACAGTGATTTCTGTTAAAGTATGGGAATGATTGAAACCACGGTTTTTTGGGGAACCTATACTGTACCCCCGAGTACCATTTACCTTTATTTTTCAACTCGTTTTCCCAAAAATGATGCCATTTATTATTAAGGAATGTTTTGCATGCAATCAAAATGTCATTTTTATCTAGTGGAATGTTGTTGGTGACTGCAAAATGTTTCCCTAAGTTTGCTAGCCAATCTGCATTTTCATTACCTAGAATATTAGTATGTCCCGGAATCCATGCTAATTCAATACATGTTCCATTATTATTAGAATTAATGATCATTTCTTTTGTTAGAATCGTGATATAATCTTTTCTTTTATAATTTTTGTAAGAAGTTATTTTTTCCAAGGCGCCCTGAGAATCGGAGAAAATTACCGCTTTTTTGATATTGTTTATCAGGCAGTAACTACAAGCTTTATTTATCGCAGCGATTTCTGCTGTGCATATTTGTGTAAATTTGGGGAGGCTATCATGATAGGAGTAATTAGTTTGTGGTATGAATACACCCACATTTTTATACATATTCAAATAAAACAGCTGTCAAATACCACAATGACAGCACAATAATGTTGGCTCCTTTCAAACAACACAATTTCTGTTTAATATGTAAGGCCTACTAATGCTATGTTAGCTTCTTCTAGTTGTTGCCGACTGCAGATTATTTTAGTTGTTTTTGTTAATTGTTCTAAAACGTTCAAGGTTTGTCAAATTATGTTAAAAAAATATGGCGTTGCCATTTAAAAAAATATTGTTTTAACCCTTTCGCTGCGCAATACGTCTGAACGTAGCTACGGCACCGTGCGCGAAAGTTTATCGCGTGCGAATATATACGTCTGGAGCAGTGAAAGGGTTAATGGCGACTGTAGAAGTCTGGCAACATCGGAAAAAATTATTTGGAAATTTTTCTTAATCAAGTTACTTCCCACAACTTTGCATTTGGAAGTACTAGTCTATTACTTCAAATAAAAAAGTTGGCCTATGTCAGGTTTTAAAAAATAGCTAATTTTACATGTCTTAAAATTAATCAACTATTTTATTTTCAGAAACTTTTGGAAGGGACCAGTTCATCAGAGCAAACCTACATTTAAGTAAGCGTAGATAATTTATAAATCATGTTGATTTAGAGCAGACTTCCATTATAATTATACCGTGTGAACTAGAAATCTATATTTTAATATATTTTTATTCAGTACCACTAGATCATAACAGAAATTAACTAACACATTTTTTTATATTATCCTATCAATATAGGTAAAATTTATTATATTATGGTGACCTGTAATTTTTTTTTGTACTATATACATACAATGGTATAGGTTGTTTTTATCACATTTTATGTGCATTATATTTTTCAATTAATTTTCATAAGAACTTACGTACTCTATTTTTGGATATCTCGCACGTGTGGAATGAGTGTTATATCAGTCTGAGCAGTACTTTTTTTATGTTAGATGTTACAGTATTGTTTCTTTATACGGTGTGTTCCATCAGAATCACATTAAATTTACAACCCACAGTCAGGGTGTCTACGGATTTTCAAAATAATTTTCCCTCAGATCCTAATTTGTATAAATTTGCCATTTGTGGTTTCTTTCTCATATATTAACCAAACTCGTATTAAAATTTCCTGATTTTTCATTGACTTTTGGGGTAAACAAAATTTCAAATTAATTTCTCTTAATTTTGCGGATTTGTAGACATCTTCGTAGGTTTTTTAAATAACATATATAGAATTTATAAATTTGGAGATAATACATATTTTTCTTTTCAAGTTGTAAGTTTTTGGTAAATTTAACTTACACCTAAACGTTTATATTTTGACAAAAATAGAAAAGAGTAGTATTTAAAACCTTTGCTTTCGATAGACATAAGCTGGTCAACAACGTTACCACAATAGTAAAATTTTATTTATTAATTATATTACATACCACTTGACTGATCAAATTAATTCCAATGCATCCAATTCTGGCAGATGCTGTATTTATTGTTATATATTATGTACTCATGTTACTTAGACTATTTTTTTTTAAAGTGTGGATAAATGTAGGAGGAATAGCTCTGTTCGGAAATAAAACAATTTATTGTTTATTTGTTGTTTTATTTGAATACCTTATTAACAATTTTTTTCTCTAACCCTCAACAAAACTATGATATTTTTTGACTGTCGAAAGTCTGTAAGGTCGATATTTTCCTTACTGAGAAAAAAAAATGGTATCAGCAACAAAAATATTCACTTTTAATCCTGGGAGCTAAAATTGACACTTTTAATCCTTGGATTAAAAGTGTTCATCAAGTTTTAATTTATTAAAGCTTTTTCAACCACATGTAGAATAATTTTTGTTTATCCACATTGATATTAAATACACAGTTTGAACAAGTATTAAAATGAAATGAACCACTGAAAATGCCACTACCCTCATTCTTGGAGAAATTCTCCAAGTAGTCCAACACATTTTCATTAATAGTTGTATTGAAATGACCACGGTGCTTGGTTTATCATTATCACTATCAACTTTCGGTATTCTTTTCCCAATATTTTCTTTATTCAAAAGTGAGTCTTCAATGTAGCCACAGTGCTTGAACTCCTTCCCCGTGTCTTATAAGACGAGTGAGGTTGCTATCGCCATCGACTAAAAGGGTAGCTGACATTCGTCGTAATGCGTTTCCACTGTATTCTCTTGAGTTGTCCAGCTTAAAAATTTTGCCACTTCTTGAGAGACAGCGTTCATTTTATGAATACCAACCACCATTCGATGACACTTTCCACTAACATCTAAAATAATCAATGTTTTACCAATTCGGGTGGAAGCAACATATTTTCGACAAAAACAAATAATTGTCTCCCAGCATAGTAAAAGAACGTGATCTCTTGGTTTTGGTATCGGGAATTTTTATAATTAAGGATTTCACATCTTCAACATTATCGATTGTTAAATTGAGTAATTCAGCAGAACAGCACATGCCTTGTGAAAAATGTTTACGTTTCAGTAGTTTCACTAGAACCCCTTTGGCCATATTTGACTTACTATTAAAAATATAGTGAACTTTATATTACTATAATTGTAAAGGAACATTCTATCCAAATTTGCCAAATCATGCAAGGTGTTTTTATAGAATTACCAACTTATGCTGTAATTCAGGGTGCAATTGGTTTTGCTCCTTAAGTATTTTAAGATTTTTAAAAGTATGTGGCAAGTGGTTTGTACATTTCTTGCCTCATCTCGGATAGGAAAACAAGCGGTGACATTGTGAACCAACTTATAGACAAATTGGCACAAATACTCTAAAAGAAATTGGGAAAAGCACTAAACAACCTTTTTCTACAATTACTAATAAAAATGTGATGTTTTGCACCGACAACGAAAAGTTTGTTTCGGAACCTATCTCGATTTCCTTGTGATAAAATTAACAGCAATCGGTAAATATGCATCCTGTTATGCTAAATACACATATAAAAAATGGTATGCATTATAAACAAAAAACGCAATCACTGCTCACTACGGAATTTTCACTATTAATAAATGATTATTTTTTATTCATTTGAAGAGAATTTCAAATATACTTTTCAAATTAAATTTTAACCTTCAGTTCAAAATCTCTTTAAAACCCAAATCCAAATTTCAGTTGTTTTTATGGGTAATCACCCAAGTACTTTAATACACTTTCAGACAAAGGTGTCTCATATATTAAAAAAATAAAGGAGTAGATGTCAATTGTCACTTGAAAGTATTGACGTTAGATGAAATTTTTACATCAGAGTACTACGACACATAAATTGTGGTAAATTTCCTAGCTTTAACAAATTGGCCATTAGAAGCAACGAAACTAAAAATAATGTAGCACCAGTTTTAGATATACAGAGTGTGCCATTTAACACTCCCACTGCCAATATCTACGAAACTAAGAAATTTATTTTAGTTCTGGAAACTGGGGTTGTTAGACCCCCTCGAATAGCTTCAAATTGTAGTTAGAACTATTAGTTCAAATCTTTCTGTATAGATGGCGTGGCGATACTAAAACATGTTTTGATCCCTGGATATGCAGTCCATCTGAAAGACCGTTAAATTTTGAGTAATTTGATCAACTACAGAAAAAAAATGTACAATGGTAAATTTTATAATTAGTATAGTTGAATTGAAAGACGCAAGCTGATAAAACTAATTATTGGAAAACTAGTATGTGTCATCTGTCATACATGTTGTATTTTAAACAAATGACATGAGCTACCTATGACTGCATTTTTTAATAACATTTTATAAAATATGGTTCGTCTCTGCCCCTTATAAGATTTACCATTGTACAATTTTTTTTGCTGTACTTGATCATTAGTTTTTTTTTTACAATTTATTGTTTATTAGCTAGTATGTGATGTGAATAAGGCCACTATAACATTTTAAAAGAATATTTTGTCAGTGTGGTTTAAATAAAATAATAGATTTTCCTGTTACATCATACATTGCATATTGAAGTCGACATATCTCGAAAACAAGTAAATATAGAGCCCCAGCCGCGTAAATTGTATACAAGGTGATTCAAATTTAATTTGGATAACTTCAGGCATAAGAGTAACTAAATACTCTTATGACTTCAGGAATTGATAGAACAGGTTAAAATAATGTTCATTCATGATATAAACTTATTTCTTAAATCGCACCGTTTCGGAGGTAAAGGCCGTTAAAGTAAGAATTATTTTTCCCTCATAATTTTTCAACTTAATATTTTTAACGACGATTTTCACAAACGTCAGCTTATACAAATACACTGTTTTGTTTTTCATGGGTTGCTATAACGTTAAATGAAATTTATGCGGCTGGGGCGCTACACTGTCACGAATTTCATTGAATATCTCCGAAACAAGTCCAAATATCAAAATTAATGAGGCAAAGGTGATGTGCAGCTGTTTTATTGAAATTAATTTTTTTAGTTTTGAAATAATGTAAGAGGGGAGTAGCAAACAAAATACATATCTAAGTGGTTCAAACTTAAGGAGCTTATGTAAGATCATAAGAAGTGCTTGTGCTGCAAATTTTACTTCCATCGAATGGGTGGTTCAAAAGTTGAGGGAAAAAAATTTCTACTTCAACGCCCTCTATCTCCGAAACGGTGCGATTTAGAAAATAAGTTTATATCATGAATGAACATTATTTTAACCTGTTCTATGGATTCCTGAAGTTATCCAGATTAAATCTGAATCACCCTGTATAAAAGACCCCTTAAAAATCACCAAAGAATACGAGGTTAAAATTTTTGGCAACACAAATATTCTGATAAATCTCACCACCTGTAAAAAGTTGACATTTATCCCATTGGTCCGTACAATATGGCAAATTGAATTCCTTAGGCAAAAAATAGGTAATTGTAAAACAGGTTGATAGAAATTAAATTACAATAAAGTATTTTGAGAATTTGCGCAAGTAATGTATTTCAGATAGTATTTATTTGACCAAATTTCTCCCTAAACGAATCAAAATGAGTTCAAATAAGAATGAAATTAAAAAAAATTGACATTTCCCAATTTTACTAAAAAATTTATTCCGACATATAAGTTCATTTGGACTATTTTACAAATTTGCCGTAAGAGAATTTGAAGTTGCGCGATTAAGTGAAATGCACCTTTAATGCTCAAAACATTGAAAACCATTTATTACATCCACATAATATGTATAATAGTTACAAATACTTGAAAATTTCTTAAAAATACTTAATATGTTACAATCTATACACTATCGTCTTACATCCTAGAAATAAAATGCATCCTTCCAAAATGAAATTAAGCTTGAAATTAATAACAAAAAATCAATAAAAAACTTTTCACAATTTATAACATAAAATTATATACAAATCACAAAAATGTTTTATCACTCTTGTATTTCACTTTCTTGTGGCGGTACGCTGGTTTTTACCATGCAAGACCTGGCTACTGATTCGAACAACCTGCAAACAAAAAAAACATAACACCAAAATAACTTCCCAGACCGCCGACTTACTTTTCAATTTCCGGCGCGCAATGT
Organism: Anoplophora glabripennis; assembly: GCF_000390285.2. Taxonomy (NCBI): domain Eukaryota; kingdom Metazoa; phylum Arthropoda; class Insecta; order Coleoptera; family Cerambycidae; genus Anoplophora; species Anoplophora glabripennis. Next base: position 33,488 of record NW_019417308.1, on the reverse strand, counting down.
ACAAACTCGTGTTGCCAGAATCTATACGTGGGGTTTTTGATCAATTCGATAAACGTTATCAGTAGTCCCCAGGGATGCGGTCGATTCACGATCAGCCTTTCCAACAGAACCCTCGTGATCTGCTCCTGGATGGCCTCGGTGTTCGCCTCCGCGAATAAGTACAACAATGTACAAGAGAAGTAATGAGTATGACTGTTCGGGTATCTCAACTGGTTGGCGATAGCGTTTAGGAACAGGTACCTCCCTTCGGTATCGAGGTCGACGGCCAAATTTTGGAAAATGTCCATATGGGCACTGTGCGCTATGGTGGACATGTTAGGTGTGTGACCCTTGTTCCTTATGTAGGCGATGGCTTGCGTACCGACGTAGAGTACTAAGGCGTTCATCAACGGTATGTTATACCTGACGCCGGGCTCGTTGGAGACCTGCAAATTACTCCTCAGCTCGGAGAGAAAAGTAACGGGCGCCCTCGCTTTTAAGTAAGAATCTAGATCCTTTTTAAACTGAGTCGGAGTTATCATCAAAGAGAAATTCGTGAGGATCCTAGGATTGTAGGAGATCTCCGGGAGCATGTCGACTTTCAAGTTAGGCGTAAAGGGATCCGGCAGCCTCATGTTCCTGGGAAAAGCCGAGAGAATTAAATTCCTCATCTGTATACAGTTCGGGGGGATTACGTCGCAAAACCCGTAGTGGTAATCGCATAAAAACTCTGGAAAATCGTGCAGAAGCACTAATAGGACCCTGAGCGTGCCTTTGTACAACATGGTGACGGGTTTGGCCAGTTCGGCGTTCCTAAGGAAGGGTGCCAAATACTTGAACAGATCGATAAGCAACTGGGCATAGAGAGGCCAACATTTTTGTTGTGGGGCGCTGGCCAGCATTCTCCCCATAAAGACTCGGTGAGAAACCAGCTCCAACCAAGCGTAACAGAAAGCGGCCGCCTTAGATGGTCGGAGAATATGTAAGGTATGGCAGTAAGCAGTCAACACGTGAAAGTTAATGGCTTCGAGGACCGGCTCAGGTGCATTCAGTTCCAAAAATAACATCGTAAAGATACGTTGATATGGCAGTTGCTGGAACTCCGTAGCTCTAGTATCGTGGTCTTGCAGCAGACATCCCGCCACGATACCCAACACCTTGTTTAACAAATGAATTTTAGTTGTGGTATTATTGGCGTCTCCCGAGTGTTTCACTAGTAACGCTACCAATCTAACGAATGCATCCAGGGTGTGATAACATTTCGGTCTCGTCAATGATACATTTGGTGTTGATTTATCTGCCAATATTCTGTACACTGTCTCGACACATAGCTGTGTTGATAGCCGGAAAAATCTCGTTATTAAATCGTCTGTCTTGAGGATTCCGTGGACATTCATTTGATGAACAAACATACTAAATGCTTTAGTTGAATCTCGTCCTTGGTGTTGCGAATTGTAAATGCTTATCCAATCCCTTAACAAAAAGTCGGTTTTCTCAACTAGCCCCGGTGGATCTTCGTAATTTGGGGCTCGCACCTGAAATTAAATTTGTGTAAAAGAGCGGGCACATTACATCGATTTCGTCTTATTATAAAAAGGGTTGTGCTCGATTTAATGGTTACTGATGAAAATTATTGCAGTAATATTTTAATAATAATGTGAGGAACTCATACCATTTTTTAAGGGATTGTTTTTTCTACACCCACAGAGAGATTTTTCTTAATAAAAAGTTCAAATTAAATTTACAAAATAAGAGATAAAAATGCTGTTCTACAAAAATTGTTCAAAATTGTTACCATTTGTTTACCATTAATGTTTTTACAATGCAGTGGTCGAAATGACAATAAATCAGATTTGTATTTATAAAGTTTTTAAATTTAAATTTTTTAAAATAATTGTTAACAATTGCTGTATTTGGCAATTTTTATATATAAATGAGGTTTGGTAAATCAAATTTTTTTATGAGTTGTACCAGCTGTTAAAATAAATGACTCAATTTTAAGAACACCCTATATATTAACTCATTTCTGAACATTATTTTTCAATCCAAGTGGGGTTGAAAAACAATGGTTATAAACAAATTAATATACAGGGTGTTCCTAAATATCATGTACATAAGGTAGGGGGTAATTCTTTAGCTTATTTCATGACTAAAAATTCATATAAACATAGGTCCGCAAACGCTTAGCGATCTACTGGGTGTTGAAATTTCAAGATTTTTTTTTAGTTTTTTCTCTATAGCTCCTACACTTTTTGAGATATTTAACTCAAATTTGAAATATAGATTACCCTGTAGAGCTTATATCACTGGGCATGCCAAATGGTTGTGATATTCTACAGAGTGATATTTGTTCGGGGGTCATGCCCCCTTTTCTTCCCCTAAACTTTTGAGCGGTGCGCCGCTGGTAGATCAAAATTGAATTTTATGTTTTGTTGAGAAACTTTTTGGTCTCTTATGATTTTTTTTATGTGCAGGCACTCCTTCCTTGAGATTTCCCTTTAAGGATTAATTCCTGCCAATGGTACCTGAATAGGCTAGCAGTAAACCCCAATTTTGATTGTAAAATCCTTTTTACTGACGAAGTAAATTTTTCAAAGAATTCAGTTTTCACAACAACCATATATGGACTGAAGAAAATCCACATGGAATTGTAGAAACACATTTTCAAGAGCAGTTCTTATTATAATAATAATAATAATAATCTTTATTATTAGCCATTGGCTAGCACATATACAAATATACACAAAAGAACACAAACTTTAATACATTTACTTCTTCAACTAGCACACATATCTATACACCTATAAACTATACATCAATTTTTTGCCTTATATATATTCTGCATGCTTCTTTAAATTGTGATAGCTTATTTGCAGCCCTAATACTTTCAGGTAGTCCGTTATATTGTTTTAATCCTCTATAAAATAAGCTATTCTGACTAAAGTTGGTAGAAACCCTATTTAAATAAAAGTTGTTCCGTGTATGTGTATTATGCTCATGTATATCTCTGACAAATTTACAGTTTTGGAGAAGATGTTCAGGTACCAATTTATGCAGCATTTTATAAATAAATATCAAAGTGTTATATGTTATAGTTTGCCTCACACTTAAAATATTGGTTGCATTCAGCATATCACTTATCCTGGTATACTTATTACATCCTAAAATCATACGTAATATTTTATTCTGTTTTTTCTGTAGAGTGTCTAATTGGGTATTATTCATTAAAAACAATATCGTGGAACAGAAATATAAGTGTGGAGCAATGATTGTTTTGTAAATAGTGAACTTAGCCCAGCAACTTAGGTCTCGTGACATACGCCCTAATATATTACTTTTTTTGGCAAATTTACTTGTAATAAATTTGTAATGTTCTGAAAAGGATAAATTTTCATCAATTACACATCCCAAGTATTTAAAATGAACTACCCTTTCAATAATTTCATTATTAATTTTAACATTATTTGTTGTAACAGGTAATTTACTATTTTTGTTCTTTATAATCATCATTTTTGTTTTACTTATATTGAGTTTAAGAGAGTTGTTATTTAACCATTCCAATAAATTCTTAATTTCCTCATTTAACGTTTGAATTATTTCCTCTATCTTATCACCTATCATATATATTACAGTATCATCAGCAAATAATTGAATTTTACACTTTTTCACAGCCTCAATAATGTCATTTATGTACAGAATAAAAAGAGTAGGTCCCAACACAGTTCCTTGTGGTACACCATTGGTTGTCTTTATAGCACCTGAGACGTTACCATATTTAGTCACTTGGGCCCGATCAGTTAAGTACTCCTTAAACCATCTGAGAATGGGAGGTCCGAAGCCATATCTTTCCATTTTGTATAACAGTAATTGTCTGTCTATTGTCTCGAATGCACGCTTAAAGTCTAAGAATAGTACGCCAATAAAATGACGGTCCTCCAAAGCCCCTTTCCAGTTCAACAACACAGACTGTAAAGCGCTTTCACATGAATTTTTATGTCTAAACCCTGCTTGGTAGTCACTAAAAATATTATTTCCTTCCATATATTTTACTATTTGATCATTTACACATATTTCAAGAAGTTTTTCATAAGGTGGTACCATATTAATGGGTCTAAATTCTTCACATTTTATAGTGCCCTTAATTTTCTCAATTGGAATGACCATACTACTCTTCCAATTTCTTGGAAAACTTCCACTCTCTAAGCTGCTATTAACTAAGTTGAGAAATTTATCTCCAATCGTTTCAAATGCATTCTTTAATATTTGAACTGTTATGCCATCCACATTGCTTTCTTTATTTTTCATATTTTTAACTATTTTCCTTAAATCTGACATTTCTAATAGATCAAACTTATCCATTTTATATTCAACCTTTATATTGTTAACAATTTCATTTGGTGCCCTGTTTGGAATTATATTTTGTACAATTTCCTTAACACTGTCTAGAAAAAACATATTAAAATGTTCACTTATTTCCTTTCCTACGGATCTTTTCTTATTAAATATTATTTCAGATTTAGTTCCCTCACTTTCTTTTACACTAATTAGTTTTTTTAATGTTTTCCACATTTCTGATGGTTTATCTCTTAAATTGTCAATCTTTTCATTAAAATACTTACTCTTTGCATTTCGGATTATTGTTACAACTACGTTTCTTTGGTGTTTAAATTTTTTCCAGTCGTCGTCATTCCCCGTCAGAACAGCCCTTCTATAAAGGCGATCTCTTTCTTTTATTTCATTGCTTATCTCTACATTCCACCAAATTTTATCTCCCCATTCTTCCCTTAATGTTATTGTCTTTTCTGGTGCAAACTGGTTAAGTGTACATATGATATTATCTATCAAACAATCTGCTAAACTATTTATGTCCGTAGAATTTATTGGCCATGTCTTCTCCATTAATTTATGTTGGAACCCTTCTATATCCATAGTTTTGTAGTTTCTAATAACTTTCGTTACAAGTTTTTCCTTGTGTTTGTTTTTGAGATCAACTTCAATAATTGAGTGATCTGTAATTTTAGGAGTTAACAATACCTCATACTTAATGTTCTTTTGGTTTGTCAGAAGGAGATCAATTATTGTTGCTGATGTCTTCGTTATTCGTGTACACTGATCAATCAACTGGTAGAGGCCATGTGAGGCAATCAAGTCATTAAATTTACTAGCATAAAAGTGGTTACTTGCTAAATCTATATTGAAATCACCCAATACTAAATTAACTGCATCCTGAGTTATATTTTCCAAAAAATCATCAAGTCTATCCAAAAACTCTGCATCACTTGTACTAGGTGAATGATATAAACAATATACATAATATTTTTGTTTCTCCAATATAATCTCAATTCCTGTTATCCACACATTCCTGTTGTTGTTTATGTTGAGAATTTCTTTATATCTATATCCTTTTTTTATATATATTATTGTCCCACCTGTATGTGCGCTCATAGAATAACTGACCTCTGTGTTGTATCCAGAGATGTCTATTTCGTTTGGTGTAAAATCTTGAGTCACATGGGTTTCTGAGATACACATAATAATTGGTTTAATTTGATTTGCTACCCACATTAACTCTGTTTTATTTGTTCTTAAACCTTGTATATTTAAGTAGAAAATGCTTGGGTTTGATTGCTATATTTTGTTTTTGTTGATATATATTTCTGGATATTTTACTTTTTCTTGTAGTTGTTCGACAACTCTCTTATATGCCTCACAATTTTTATCATATGCCTTATGTTTACTGTCTATTTTCGGTACTTTTAATACTTCTGCTGCATATCTACAGTTCACACAACATACTTCACTCTCATTACAATCAGTTGCTTTATGTTCCCCTGCACACTTTTGACATGTAGGTGTTTCTTTTTTGCATTCCTTTGCGATGTGACCAAACTTCCAGCAATTATAGCACTGTTTCACATTTACACTGACCCTGAAAAAACAACTTTTCCAACCGATATGTAGCTTTTCTCTCTTCTCTATGCATTGGTACGTATGAACATCCATTTGTAGAATAACGTTCATTGTTCCTTGATGATTTTTAATTTTGTGAACTATTTTTAGTTCTCTTTTGTTTGGCTCAGTATTTATTGAATTTTGGAGAATAATTTTATCTAATAAATTATCTTCATCATCTAACTCTCTTGGATATACATTAAATACTATTATCCTCGGATTTCTTCTTTCTGGTATATTTACATCATATGATTGACCTAGAGTGGTCTTAATTGTTTCACAAACGTTTACTACCCTTTCTTTACTATTTTCATTGCATTTTATTGCCACTCCACCATCTCGAATATATTTAATTCTCGATACACCAATTCCTAGTTCACTGGGGTTGATTTTTTCTTCTATCGATTTTTTCGTAACTTCACTTGTTTGTGTGATGTCCTTTGGCTTTACTAATATGACTTCCTCAATGTGTTTTTTTACTGCTTGACTATAACCAGATCCAGTTTGATCCGTAGCTAACTTTTTCTTTAATTCTTCAATTTCTTCTTGTAACATATTAATAATCATTGTTTTGTCTTCTATTATTGTTTCCATGCTCAATACTAATTTATTACATAATTCTAGAGACCTTCCAGTTAGACATTTTTGGCAGTAATATTTCATAATTCGACTGGCTAGCTGCAAAACTTTTATTTCTGATGCTGTGAGTCCACCACAATCTTTACATATTTCCTTATTACACCCGTCACAATTAAAAATGTCTTTATTTCTTACTTTAATTTGTTTACACTCCTCGCATTTCATTATTGAGGTTAACTTTCACTTTAATGGTAAAAATTTCATTACAGAACTAAGCCTTCACAGTATCTTCACTTATTATGGTTAAGTTGCACCTCAAGTATAGTTCAACAGACTTTTACAAAAAGTTTTACTCCTTTTTCTGAATTTTTTGGAATAAATAGAAAACGCGTGTCTAACCTAAGTTTCAATCTCCTAGAGAAAAATGGGGTGGTATAATTGGGGATCATTTGATTGGCCCTTTCTTCTTGCCTGGTCGACTTACTGGTTATTCATACAGGTATTTTTTGCAACACGAATTGTCTTTATTACTGGAAGAATTACCTTTTTTGCCGAGAAATCAAATGTGGTATATACAAGATGGCGCCCCAGCACATTTTTCTATTTTGGCTCGAGAGTATTTAGATGAAGTGGATAGGACGGGGTGGACCTCGGTCATAGCCCCCTAGGTCCCCTGACTTAAATACACTAGATTTTTTTCTATGGGGGTATCTCAAATCTTTAGTGTATACAACACCAGTGAATACCGTTGATAAATTACAAAATCGAATATCAGATGCATTTGAAACCGTAAGAAATATGGGGGTGTTCGAAAGAGTCCGGACATCAATGAGAAGAACGGACACATGTATAAGGGTTGCAGGAGGTCACCTTCAACAATTGTTGTAAACTGTCAAAATTAATAGAAACAAAAGATTATGTAAATAAAGTCAGAGCCTACTGGACCATTTTAAGAATTTCAATTTCATTTCACAAATTACACAAAATCATTTTTTATTTTTTTTCTCGATAACGGTCGCAGATACGAAAAAATCATAAGAGAACAAAAAGTTTCTCAACAAAACATAAAATTCAATTTTGATTTTAGAATCTACCAGCGGCGCACCACACAAAAGTTCAGGGGAAGAAAAAGGAGCATGACCCCTGAAAAAATATCATTCTGTAGAATATCACGACCATTTGGCATGTCCAATGATGTCCTACAGCGTAACCTATATTCCAAATTTGAGCTAAATATCTCAAAAACTGTAGAAACTATAGAAAAAAAACTAAAAAAAAAATCTTAAAATTTCAACACCCTGTAGATAGGTAATGAAGCGATTGAGCACCTATGTTTATATGAATTTTTAGTCATGAAATAAGCCAAAGAATTACCCCCTCCCTTATGTACATGATATTTAGGAACACCCTGTATATAAAATATTATCATACTTAATTTAAATTAAGTATAAACCATTATTCTTTTAAAAATCAGACAGTACATATTCCTATTCGTCAATAACATTATACAATAATGATTAAAATGCAAAATTTAGAAAATCCTGTATTAAACTAATAATTCATCATGTTGAGCTATTTAAGGTAACAGTTTGTAAAAAAAATATGGCCTTTTAAGGGGGTTGCCATTTATATTTTGGGAATGGTCGATACTGGTGCTTCAATCTGACAACTGACATCCCTATAGTAAAATTCGACATTTTGTCAGTAATCAGTATAGTTACTCGAAAATTTTAACATACAGGCGCTATTTGTGTTGCTTACAGCGATTTTAAAGATTCATCTTGGCCAAAAAATGGAAATAAGTTGTGAACATTTTCATGTGAATATTTTTACAACTTTTGACATGGATTATCTCAACAACAGTGCATCGTTGAACTTAATTTGACTTTTGGCGATGAAGCAGCATCAAAAACCACTGTATATCGGTGATATACGGAATTCAATTGTGGCCGTGGTTCGCTCACTGACAAATTTTGTGAAGGTCGTCCAAAATCGGTTGTTGTTCCAGAAAACGTTGATGCTGTCATGCGACATTGTGAGAATGTGGCAGTGTTGGGCTTTAATGGGATCAGCATACATTCAATATTGCATGAACATTTAACCGTCAAAAAAAATTTGTTCATGTTGGATCCCACATAATTTGACAAACACCCAAAAAAAGACTCATGTCGATTGGTCGAAAGAAATGCTGAAAGAATACGATCACGGTGCTTCAAAACGTATCTATGACATCGTAACAGGTGGTGAATCATGGATCTATGCATATGAGTTGAAAGTAAACAGCAGTCGACTGTATGGGTGTTTCGAAATGAGTCAAATCCAACAAAATGCAAACTCTTACACATCGGCTCAAACAAGAGACTTTTTGGGAACTGAAAAAGTCAAATTGATGAGTCATCCGCTGTACAGCCCTGATTTGGCACTCAGTAACTTTTTTATTCCTGCACATTAAAAAGTAAAACACGAGGCCAACGTTTTTCAACGACTGAAGAAACGGATGATGCGTTCAAAATGCATGTTTTGGAGGTACCTCAATCGGAATGAAAAAAGTGCTTCAAAAAACAATAAAGCCATATACGATGATTAATTTCTTTTTTCGTTCTCTATTCCCGAAATATAAAAGGCAACCCTCGTAATGAGTTTCCATGCCTACATAAATAATTGAGAAAAAACTTACCTGCAATATTCCGTTGTGTATATGAACAGTAGGTCCAATAGGAGCTCGTTCTCCAAAGAACGAAGTTTCGTGATTCTGTCGTAAAATGTCAATAATATTGCCAAGACCTTCTGGTGGTTGCCTAGTATGAGTCTGAATTTTAGCCAACATTTCGATGGTATTACACAAATCACTCTCTGTTACAAATTGACTAGACCTATCTTCAATTAAATACGACTGAACTAATTGCATAGCAAAACTAACACCCATGTAGTTCAGACCGTTCTCCATACATTGGGCGAGAGCCATATCGTACTGAGGAACATTTACAAGTCCCGACTTGATTAGAATATCTACTGCGTCAATATTGTATCGCTGCTGTTCTTCACGGCAATCTGTTAAATACCTCGTTACCAATTTATTCGTCCATTGTTGGCCGTATACTCTCGGATCTTGCATAGTTTTTAGAATTCGAATAATCACATCCTTAAATCGTAATGGTACGGGATCGGTGTCGTTCAGGGTGGGGACTAAACATTCTTGTAAGCTCTCAACACACTAGAACATGTATAAGGTAATTATTATTACATTCAAATAAACAGATAAAAAAACTGGTTAACATGTTCGATGCCAGTGGCTGTTTATAAAGGCCCACATGATACGCACGAGTGTTGCAATCTGATGTGACTTTGAGATCTAGGTGGCACGAGGGTGAAATGCATGGACATTGAACGTGTCAAATTTAATTCATAAAAATTTTTTTTCTACTACGTGCAAAATACTCATTTTAGACGTGTTGTACAGTACGTAAAATCTACTATTTTTGCATTAGCGTAAATATTTTGTACACTAGTGTGAAAAATTTATTATTTGTAGTACAGTAGTACCGTCATCTGTTATTTTCTATATCGCCTCTGCAGTGGCGGCTGGTGGGAATTTAAGTGGTCACATTTTGACAATGAAGAATGGGATATACTGTCTTTTTAGAGGAAGATTTTTATGCTCACTAGAGAAAAACGAGTTGAAAAATAAAAAATTAAATTAGGGGTTGGCAACCCTGAGATATAAACATATACAATGTGTCCCACTTAAGCATTAGCCACCCATGTGAAATTGTTATTTATTGACCGATTTATTTCAACTTTTTTTTGTTTGATAGATTTCAGAAAAAGGAGTAGAATGTATAATTTCCTTATTTTCGTGGTCTAAGTAATGGCCAACAAAACGAGAAGTAATATTAACGATTTTTTCGTGACAAAAACTGCACCGGATACTTATTCAGAACTATCTAAAACCCTACTATACCAATTTTTGTTGTGATAGAATACAGGGTGTTGCAGAAAATTAAACCTTAATTTTTTAAACCAACTGAAGATTTATTTACGAAGCACATGCATTATTTGAATATTGTGTATGAGTATTATTCAAATTAGTAATAAAGGAAACATATTATTATTATTACAAAGAGAAAAAAATTAAACGTTATTTAATAGAAAAATTCATTAAGCATCTCCAATTATTAACAATTAGTGAAAATATTATTATTACTGATAAAAATATTCAAATGATGCATTTGCTATATAAACCTTCAGTTTAAAAAATAGTTTAATTTTCTACAATGCCCTGTGAAAGCAAAATACAGGGTCGGAAAGTCCCCATGGTTCATCGGCCGTTACGTGAGTGCGATAAAGTAAGTCATAGAAATCCGTGCAATTAAACGCCTTCATTATAGCCATCTTTCTCTATCGCACGGATTTCTATGACTTACTTTATCGCACTCACGTAACGGCCGATGAACCATGAGGACTTTCCGACCCTGTATAATTGTGCGATCATACGATCAATTCGTGAAGCTGCCGTAGAATTTAATAGGAGGCATCCTGGACGAAATATTCACCATACTACAGTTGTGACTATTAATAGAGTTTTTGATGAAACTGAAAGTGTAAGTAAACTTCCCAACCAACATCGTAATCGTATGCTTCCACTAAACCAAATAATTGTTAACTATTTTAATGAAAATCCACGGTCGAGCATTAGTGATGATTAATTTAAATATATCTAGAAATGGAATTTGGAAATTTAAAAAAAAATGGAAGGACGGCATACAAACCCAAATTTCTTCACAGTGTAGAAATAGAAGACAGAGAAAGAAGAATGGAATATTATTTATGGCTTCAGGGTATGTACCTAAATAATCCAAGTTTTTTGAAAAATTTTTGTATACTGGTGAAGCTATGTTGACTGCGAACGGTATTGTTTCTTCGCAAAATATTAGAATGTGGTGTAAAGAAAATTCGCATTGGATTATACAATGTAAAAGGCAGTATTCGGCTAAGATGAATGTATGGTGTGGCATTTTAAATCTAAAAATCATTGGGCCTTACTATTTTGAAGGAAATCTATATGCGGATGGTTTTTGGGGATTCCTACAAAATGAATATATGGATGAAATCGATGACTTGCCTCTAAATGATCGCTTAAATTTACATGTACAGATGGATGGAGCACCTATTGATAATTCGATCATGGTGAGAAACTGGCTGAATGAACATTTTCCCAATCAATGGATTTGATGTAACAGCTCTTTAATTGATTGGCCACCGCGGTCTCCAGACCTCACACCTCTCGATTTTTTTTGTGGGGAGCCGTTAAAAATAAAGTTTATGTTACGAGGCCCCAAACGCGAGAAGAACTTTGTGAATGTATTACAGACGCCGTAACATAACTAGGCAACAGTTACGAAAAGTAATAATTAATAGTTGTCAACGTATTGAAAAGTGCATAAGATTGAATGGTGGACTTATTGAAGTGACTACTATTTAAATCACTATTTTAATTGTTTTGTTATTTGTTTAATTTTTCTCTTTGTAATAAATTATTAATTATTAAATCATAATAATAAGTTCCCTTTATTACTAATTTGAATAATACTGATACACAATATTCAAATAATGCACGTGTTTCGTAAATAAATCTTCAGTTGGTTTAAAAAATTAAGATTTAATTTTGTGCAACACCCTGATTATATCAGAACAAAAATTTTTATAGTAGGTTTTTACATAGTCCTGAATAAGAATCCGATGCAGTTTTTGTCAAAAAAAAATCGCTAATATTACTTCTCGTTTTTTCTTCCTATAAAACGCTTCTCGGTTGCCAATGATCTACTCCTTTTTCTGAGATCTATGAAACAAAAAAAAGTTGAACAAATTGGTCAATAAATAACAATTTTACATGGATGGCTAATACTTAAGTTCCCACTTAAGTGGGACACATTGTAAGTAAAATATTTGTTTTTTGTTAATCGATATAAATTTCCTTTTTTTTTATTTTTTATTAAACTAAATTTTCCTGTAATCATACCCATTTAAATTTTAATTTTATACTAACATTCTATTTGTAGTGTAGCTTTAAGAAAAATGAAAATTTTAAGAAAAATAAATTTACCACTCTGGTATACAGAACAATCGTTACACTGTTCAGTTTTAGGAGAAATTAGGCCATCCGTAGCCAGGGGGCAGCGTGGTAAAGGACATCAGATCTAAGAAAGCGTGTCTCAAAAAAAAATTTAATTTATTACTTATAATATTATAATAAATAATGAATGTAATAAATAATAAATGTAATAATAATGATAAATGCATAATTTGTCAGATTTAAGGAGGTTGATCCTGACAGCCTACAAACGTGAAAATTTGCGGGTAAAAATCAACTCTTACTTTGACTTATTTATTTTGCAGCTTATAACACCAACTTGCCAGTGTATTAAAATCAACATAATTAACCAATTGACAGTTGACGGGCATTTGGCGTTCTTGTTACTTTCGATGTCAACTCCGTGTGATTTTTGTGTATTGGAACTGTTTGAAAGCTTATAAAAGGTTCTTTTCACAACTAATAAATTAACGTGTGTAGTACAATTCACGCGCTGAAACCTTTAACAAGTCATACGTAAAAGATGTTCTTAATAGACAATTTCGAACAGGAAAGTGAAAATGGGAAGCCACTTGTACTGCAAGAGACATGTTATAATTGTTACACCAAATATGAATTGCATTTTACATATTATTGACAATATTTAAAAGTTATATCTGAGAAAATTGCGTATTTTATGTTCTGTTAATATTCTTTGTTTTAGAGAGTTGCTGAGGTAAAGTTGAAATTATTGATGAATAAATACATTTCAACATATAAAACTGCTATTTCCATGTTTTGCTGAATGTAACAAATAAAAGTAATCAAAAAAACATTCAAAATTCTTACCTTTTGTACAATTGCTTGAGGAGGAGTCAAGTCCCTATTTCTTAAAATGTGCATGAGACAATCTCTGATAACTAACATGTTCGTATTCATGTGTGTATACTGTGCTTGAGCTGCGGTGAGCTGAATGAATTGCTCGACTTCGACAATTAATTTTTCATAAAGTAGCGTCAAATCGTCGGTGGCTAAAGTAGTCGGTGGAATAGGAAATGGCGTACTCGGATGAGGTTGCGATTCAATCGGTGTCAGCGTTTGTTTTTGAATTAATATGGTAGCATCGCGTTCATTTGGAAGAAAGCCGGGTATATTTCTTGCAAATTCCTCGTAAACGGCCATTTGCGAAGATGAAATCCCGCCTACTTTCAAACGTATTGGTTCAGGCATCCTCTCGGCTTGATAAGTTAAGGCAATAGCATCACAATATCGTCTATAAAAAAAAAGTAATCAAAATATACCTATAAATAGTAAGTTATCATATAGATCCAAATTTTTAAATTTCTTTAATATATGTAAAAAGAGTAAGTTAATTTTTTTTTAGAACAGAAGCATTGTTACCAAGTCATCCCCGCAATCTTCTAAGTGAAAATCATAAACGCGACTGCTTCATATTTTGTAGTGTTTCTCTATATTATGCACCTCATCTACAGCTTAATGTTCTTGAACTGCAAGAATTTTGCATCATATCAAATAAACGAACATCGCAGCCAAAATAAAACTAATTTTTTTACGCAGTTGGTTTATTACAATTTCAATGATATACATATGAAAGGTTGATAGATCTAACTACACTAATGTAAACAATTAAAGGATCAAATGATTTTCCGCAATTTTTTAGTGATTTTTGACACTGTATTTAGGTGAAAAATGGTTGTATCGGGAATTAAAAAAAATCATTTTGAAGCTCTAAGATTCTAGTTTTTAGATCTCTTGGGTGAAATTTTTTAGGAGCTATGGTTATCATGCAATTCTAAGAAATAGCGCGATAAAATTTTTTTGCAAATTTTCCTTTTTTTCCGAGTTCACGGACTTGGAAACATTTTTTTTCATCTAAGCTGTTGCATGGACCAGACAGCCTATTTATTCAGCTTCAATTTCCTTTTCTTTTTTGGATACGACCATTTTTCATCGAAATATCGGACTTTTAATGGAAAATGATCCTATTGTCTTCAATCATTGATATCTCTGCGACAAATGGTCATACAGAGAATTGAAGGGCAGTTTCGAAAACTGAAATAAATTCCCTATAACATGCTGACGCAACTTTTCGGAATTTTTTTTTTTCATCTTTTACACGAATTAAAAAAATAGGAAAAAAGGTAATTTATGGTTTTTTAGAAAATTGATGGCTAAATTAGAAATATTCACGAAATGACTAATGTTAAGAATTAATTTTACAGTTCGATATACCTAGAAGAACCCTGTGAACTTTCATCTCGATCTAGCGAACCTTTCTTTGTCAAACATTTGAAAAAAATTAAATGGTCACATTTTTTGAGCTTAAACACTTCATAATTATGATTAAAATGGAAAATTTTTTCTTTTTTGGGATTTTCTCACATTTTTACAGCAAATTGATGAAAAAAAAAAAAAATTCTGTTTTTTTTTAGTTTTTTTGAAAAACCTTCTGGACATTGAAGGAAACAAAATTCAATTGTTTCCAGCACGATTTGGCTTTTTCGTCCTATGCTTTTGTTCATCAACTTTTAATTAAATTAAAATTAAAGTTGACCCAATCCAGATTTCAACCTCGATTCATACCGTTTTTTGAGACAAATTTCTAATGAATTTTTGTGCAATCTGTAATCACTTAAGAAACAGTTTTTTTCAAAACTACCCTTTTTCTTCTATGAAAAAAAAAAATTTCATTATTTTTATCATTAATTTAAACGTTTTTTGCGGTAAAAATGTGAGAAAATCTCAAAAAAATAAATATATTTTTTCCATTTTAATCATGATTATGAAGTGTTTAAGCTCAAAAAACGTGACCCTTTAATTTTTTTCAAAAGTTTGACTGGTTGAAACAAAGAAACGGTTCGCTAGATCGAGATGAAACTTCACAGGGTTCTTCTGTTCTTCTTAAAAGTCATGATTAACATTAGTCATTTCGTGAATACTTCTAATTTAGACGTTAATTTTCTAAAAAACCATAAATTACCCTTTTTTCCTTGTTTTTTTAAATTAATGTAAGATGAAAAAAAAAATTTTCCGAATACTTGCGGCTGCATGTTATAGGAAAATTATTCCAGTTTTCGAAACTGCCTTTCAATTCTCTGTACGATCATTTGTCGCTGAGATATCGATGATTGAAAACAAAAGGATCCTTTTCCATTAAAAGTCCGATATTTCGATGCAAAATGGTCATATCGAAATTTACAAAAAAAGGGAAATGGAAGCTGAATAAACAAGCTATCTGGTTCATGCAATGGCTTAGCTGAAAAAAATTTTTCCATGTCCGTGGACTTAATTCCCAATACGACCAATTTTTACCTAAATACAGTGTCAAAAATCACGGAAAAATTTCGGAAATTCTTTTGGCCCTTTAACTGTTTGCATTAGTGTATTATAATCTACAATCTGCCTTAAGCATAAAGTGTTACAAAATACAGATCATAAGATCAAACTATGTAAAAATAAATAGGTATTTCATTTAAAAAAACAGAATTTTTTTTAATCTCAGACTTGTACATTGCAAAATATAAGGAAACACATATATTAAGCAATTTTATTGTCTACATAATGGTACTAAAAAAAATAAAAATTACTGAAATTTTTTGTAAAAAATTTAAATATATGTATCATTAATGATTCTGTTTGCTTATCAAATATTTGGCTATAAGGGACTATAAGTATTAAGACTGAATCTGCTTAGGTTCTTATTAGTATAGTTCGGAAATTAATATTTTTTCTCTTATGTATCTCATCTATTTTCATTAATTTCTGTAAAGATGTGCAGAGTTAATTGCTATTTATGTACTGAAAATAATTAAGTACATATTTGATGAAGAAATTTAAAAGATTCATCCAAAAAAAGTGTCATTTTACAAACTGCATTTGATTATAAGTGAAATGAGAGAAATTTAACTTATTACTTATGCACGAAACATACACTACAATGTACTTGTATTTTTGTTTTTGTGTTTTTGTACGTCACATACATGTTTTTTAAGAACATGACACCAGCACAAAAATAAAATTACATTCTTTTGGATTTTATATTAGTTAAAAGTCTCAAAATTGTTAAAGGAAATTTTGAAAGCTCCAGTACTATAAAATGTTTGATTGGTAGATAAATTAACTGGGATGATGTGAAAAAGAATATTTCATGATCAGTTGTTTGCTGAATACAACTAAAATCCATAAAAAATGAGTTATGATGAAATTTTAAAAAATTTCTAAATATAATTCTTTAACGATAATCAATAAAATATTATGATTCGCTTTCTTTGTTACAACAGTACGAAATGAAGACAGGCTATAGGAAGACATATCTACAAATACTCGGTCTTAAAACGTTTTTTTTAGATTAATTTAAGGTGTAAGTGATTTTTATAAATTGATACCAATTTATTTGTTGATAGATATTAATTTTGAAATTCCAGTAAATAGCAGGACAAAAGTATACAGGGTGATTCACAACTTATCCAAAAAAATTTGGGAATAGAAGTAGTATTTTCAACCTTTACATCGCTGGGCTACTGTAGTTTCTAGGGTCATTCGTTCACGTAGCTCCAGGCGATTCCGAATAGTGAAATCCGATTTTAGTATTATTGTTGTTGCTATAGTGCAGGGGTCGGCAAGTAATTTTAGGTGGGGTCCGGATACTTTTAAAAATTTTTAACGAGGTCCAGAAAAAAATTCATATTTCTTACAAATTTTCATTTGAACTCAAATTTAATCTGCTTACTAACCATTAAGAACTCAAAACACTCACATAATTGTAAAATACTAGAAAAAATGATAAGGTTGGCACTTAAATGTAAAAAAAAACATTTTTTAAATAATTTATTTGAGTAATTTATACTTTCAAAAAATTTTTGGCGGTCCAGTATTTTACCTTCCGCGGTCCGCCAGTTGCCGACCCTTGCTATAGTGTTTACAATAGTTTTTCAAGTGTCAAAAATGACTTACATATATAGCAACTCAAAGTTGATGGATATCGTTTTAATATATGACAACATTTGTGTTATGGTGAAACAAGACATTTGTGTTAGTTCGTAGAAACTGGGTAAGACATATTTTTAAATCATTTTCGAACTGCCTTTTTGATTTTGTTTTACAAAATTGTATTTGCAACAGTCCCCTGTGCATTCAAATTTTTTTCTTTGGATTAAGTTCTGAATAACCGTATAGTATAGAAGTATACCAGAAAATGTTAAAAAGAAATATAAGATTCTGCTCATGCTCTAATAATCCTAACTGTGATGTTATATAACATTACCCCCAAATTTGTTGAACTTGTCTAAGGGAAATACTGATGTTTCAAGAATACCAATTTATATTTTGAAGTAAATTTAATTAAGATTGATTTCTAAGTTATATCGATAACAATATTTTAGGAGTTCTGACACTGGAATCAATGTATAAGACTTAATGTTTCGTCATTACTGCACAGAGAGGGCTATTTATTGTTGAATTGTGCACTACAAGTCCAAATGAATACCAGCTCTTATACCGGCAGTCCGGCTATTAAGTTTTAAGAGAAGACACGAAAACGTATCAACTGTTAACGTGTATCACGTCTGATGTTCCTATAGTTCGGAAGGTTTCGTGATGGTCGAGATAATGTGCAGGAGGGGAAGACAGGGTGTCTCCACACAAGCTGAACGAACGAGAACATCAAAGTTGTGCAATCTTAACTTAAGTCTAATCATCGATCAACCGTCAGAACATTGGCAGACCATAAACGATTGATCGGCAATCAGACTTCAGCGCAGAGCCCAGAGCTTTGATGCTTTTGTTCGTTTGTCTTGTTTGGGAACGCCCTGTCCTCTCGTCTTCGTGCATGCAGTCTCGGCCATCATGAAATCTTCCGAGCCACAGAAACGTAGTCAGACGTAATACACACTCCTTACCATATGTCATTTGTAATAGTTGATATGTTGCCGTGGCTTCAAAAAACAGAACTTGATTGCTGTATGCTGTTCAATCTGAGTATGACAACTATCAAAAACTTGCTTCATGCAAAACGTAATAACTTCATGGTAGATCCTGATGAAATTTTGTATGGTCGTTCGGAAAGCGCAGTTCCGTTGACCACATATACAGGGTATTCCTAAATAATTGTCGCAACGTAAATTCCTCTTGAAAAAAGAAACATTTTTCTTCTCTTCCGTTTTTCTCTCCGGGCTTTCGTTTTCGAGATACACGGTTTCAAAACTTTAATTTTTTTTTTTTTAGTTTTTTGTCAGTATCTTAGGAACTGTTTGAACTACAGGACTAAGCTACTTTTACTTACTTTTACTTTACTTTACTTCTAGCTACTTTTACTTTTACTTTTTTACTTTTTACTTTTACTTTACTTTTAGCTACTTTTTCGCACCTTTCTCAAATTGATTGGATGTGCCAGTGGTGGAGATTTTAAGACATCGTAAGGGTTTTCCCTCCTACTTTTACGCCACTGGAAAAATTGACATCTGACAGCAAATTCTATCTGTTGTTAAACTTCGTTAAAATTGTTAATTATTACTACCTATTTTTTTAAATACAAAAGATTTTCGAAACGTTAGCAAAATGTTTGTTTTTGTTGATAAAAAATCATTTTTCTTGAAAACAGTTTTAGAGCGTTAAAACTAGAGCAATGAAGCAAGAGAACTCTTTTTGTGTAAAATTCATTAGCGCTTCAGAATTTGCTGTCAAATTTTTCCAGTGGCGTAAAAGTTAGGGGGGAAAACCCTTACGATACCTAATCTCCACCACTGGCACGTCCAATGAATTCGAGAAGGGTGCGAAAAAGTAGCTATTAATAGTGGTAATGTTAGTACAAAAGCTCAGTCCTGTAGTTCAAATGGTTCCTAAGATACTTGCAAAAAACTAAAAAAAAATTAAAGTTTTGACACCGTGTATCTCGAAAACGAAAGCCCGTAGAGAAAAATGGAAGAGGAAATAAATGTTTCTTTTTTTCAAGAGGAATTTACAGTTTTCCATTGCTATACTTATTTAGGAACACCCTGTAGATAACGCCACACACTTTGTCACAATAAAATTAGACTTAAAACTTAATAACCGGACTGCGTAAAAATATTTATTTATACCTTTTTATTTAACCGAGTGCTGACACTTACCTCCCTTCTTGTCGAGCCATTTTCCTAAGTTCGTACTCGCTCATCAATCGTTTGTCAATTTCGGGTATGGCTTTCTCTACAGCTGTTTTTTGCACAAACGCGCAGGCAAGTTCCATGTTATCGTTAGCGATTACGCTGGCAGCTTGTTCGATCATCTCCTTCTGCTGAACACTAGGTGTTACCAAATTTGTCAAGAGCGCTTGTTTCAAATGGGTGTTGATCGCCGCCAGAAGTTGCTCGCGACACGTTATCATAGCCATTCCAGCCGTAAGATTTCTAACCATGTAGTGTGCGGCTAAACGCATCCTGTTCTCGTCTGGATCCAGGGCAAAATCTTTTCTAATAATTTGTTCGCACGTTTGAAGGGCGATTTTAATCGATCTGTCCACGACGGGGGCTATCCATTCCTGTACGGCTCGTTCGATGGAAGTGCGCACTAGGGCTTTAAGTTGCGGTTGTGTTTGAAATAATAAAATAGATGGTGACACGACCGTGTGTGTTTGGAAAGCTTGCATGCCGGCAATCTGTATGTCGGAATAGCCGTACCGTGGCTCTGGTGGAGCGGATAAAGCAGAAGTCGGTGTGGTGCTGTTATTTTGTATAACGGGAGAACTTGTCTGTTGACCAGGGATGATATTGACCAATTCTGGGTCATTTAAATTGCTTGGTGGGAGATTTCCCTGAGGCTGTGTTAATGGGTCCTTCTTTAATGGTTGTGATAGTTGATATTCTATTTTTCTTATTCGCTCCGGGTCTTTTAAATATACAGAGGGTTTTAGTTGGGTTACGTCTATATCCAGATTTTTGCACAAGACCTCAATTTCAAATTTAAGAGTTAATTTTAGATCGGGTTCCGAATGTAACTCTGCTAATACATTCATCAATGCCATAGTCCAAGGATTTGGAGGTTTAAACACTTTGCTTTTAGCACAAGATTCTAATACTTTGGCCACAAACGGCACCACGTAGAGCAGTTCTTGTTGGCCCTTGTGATAAGCTTCGACAAGTAAAGATTTCAAATCGAGGTCGATTTGTAAAATAGGCTTGTTTCTTGCTAAAGTGAGCATTCCCAACCAATGTCCCAAATTCTTCAACAGTGACCTATCAGAAAAATTGGCAATAGCTTTGTCTGATCTTAAAAGCACTCTGATGTTTCTGAAGGTTTCTCTTGTCACCATTTTCACGACTTCGTTAACACCCAATGTATCTAGGAAATTCGAATACAACACATGAAAGTTAAATTCTATCGAAGCTCTTTTCATCACAAGGTATTGAGATAACCACGGGTAGTATTCTTCTAAAACAAGTTCTCTAAGTTCATCACATTTCTGCTTTAAATTCAATTGACTTAAATTGTTGAAAATAAAGGCAGTTTTGTCCTGCAAAGGCTCTGGAGGTGGTGTAGCTTTCTCTTCTTTTTCAGTAGCTACCAAAAGTGTGTCAATATTGGTAGCATTGGCTATCGAAGGTCTACTTCCTAATGTATTGGCCGGTGTCGTGCTTACCTTCGTTGGAGCAACAGAACTAGAAGTTGTATTTGTTTTATAACCTGTAGACGAAGGAGTGTTTGGTGGTGCTAACATCGCTGCCAAACTGGCAGGAAGAACGGGACCCTCCGGTTTGTGTGGGGGTTCTAAACTCTGAAGACCGTACTCAACATATTCCTGTAGATGTTGCGGAAAATCGCTAAAATGTTGTATAGCTCTAACGTGCTCACAATATTTATGGTAATCCTTTAGACGACTCTTAAAGCGATCAAGAGCGGCAATACCAAAGTAATACATTTTTGAACCTTCTGGTTTCTTTAAAGCTTCGAGAACAAATCTTAAGGCTAAACCAAGGGCTACATAAGATGTTACGATTCCTCTTTCTATTATACCACCAAAAAGTTGAGCAGTGATATGCAATTCTTTGTCCGGATATTGAGGAAAAAACTTATATTCTTCAAAAAGGCTTCTTAACATACAGTTAAATACCTAAAAATAAGATATAAATAAAAATAAATAATTTACTTCAAACTCGTAGTTTTATAAGGTATTTTAATAAGTGACCCTTTTGCAATTCTAATAGATTTTTTTTTTTGTGGTGAAATGTTGGAAATCATATAAGTTTTTTTTTGTGCTGTAAACTGTTATACAATGGGAGTTGAAAAGATAGAAAACTTTATTTTTCATTTTTTAGAGCTCAATGAAACACTGTGTCAGAAACGCATCAACACAATCATTACTCAGTACTTTTCCAACATTTAAAGATATTTAAAGAGTGTCTCCAAATTCTTAACCATAGACGGCGACAAAATTTTTTAGTTGAAAGGACCTCGCACAATCCTTATGGAAAGTGGCTTTCAGCAATTTTTTTTGAAACTATGCGATACATCTGATCGCATGGAGCGAAAATCTCAGTGTATCCATTGAGACTTTTGATCAACACGACAACAAGATCAGAACTATCGCATAGCAAAATTTCAAAAAAATTTGCCAAAAGCCACTTTCCATAAGGATTGTGTGAGGTCATTTGGCATTTTGAGACACGATTCTGTTTTTGTAATTTGAAACATATTTTTACTTTTGAAAATTTAAGAGAGTAGTGTACATTTTGATATACAGGGTGGTCCGAATTTTATGCAGGAAACTTCGAGGGCAGATAGATCTCTTTAAAATAATAGGTGTTTGCCTTATAAACATAGGTCCGGAACGGCCTCGTTTTAGAGATACAAGGTGTTGAATTTGTTAAAAAAAAATTATTTTTTGTTTATATCTTCCGAATCTATTAACCGATATCAATAAATTTTGGTACAGATAATATATGACAGTAGGTCTTGCATTCCCTAAAATATGAGCTCTAAAAGTTTAACCAGTAGTGTACAACTGGACAGGGTCACCCCTTTTTTATAAAAAAAACCTACGCCACTGTATTTTTTGCATGTTATTGTAACGGATTTATATTGTAATGCACAAAATACGTAAAATAGGTAACTTGAACTTTTTCCCTAAATTTCACCATTCTCAAGTTATTCATACCAATAAAATCCTCTTGTGGCAGATATGCTAAACATAATATTACAATAGTATTTATGTTTATGTAAAAGTAAGTGCAATTTGTAGGCACATCAACAAAATTATTTACACTCGTCGCTCTTTTGGGATTAAAAAACGTCTCGGTAACTTGGGGTGAGTAAATCGAAAATTTGAAAAGGATGGTAGAAATCCGTACCATTTACAAGCTGTGTAAAAATTTACTTCCGGGAGAAGCAGAGAGACGCCTGAATTTTTGTTATTGATTGTTAAAGTCACAACATAATCCAGAATTCTTACTACAAATACTTTGGATCGATGAAGCTACGTTCACAAGGTGAGAGGTAGTGAATTTTCACAATATTTGGTCACAAGAAAATCCTCATGAAATTCAGACAAAGATTTTTTCAAGACGAATTTT
Organism: Anoplophora glabripennis; assembly: GCF_000390285.2. Taxonomy (NCBI): domain Eukaryota; kingdom Metazoa; phylum Arthropoda; class Insecta; order Coleoptera; family Cerambycidae; genus Anoplophora; species Anoplophora glabripennis. The sequence continues at coordinate 10,346 of NW_019417308.1, read as the reverse complement.
CTGTGAAAGTGTGGCTCGGTATAATTCGCAATAAAGTTTGTGAACCTTTCTTCTTGCTACCCCATCTAAATTCCCCATCATTTCTAAACTCTCTAGAAAACCATTGAATTATTAGAAGATGTTCCATTAAATATACCACAAAATAAATGGATGCAAATGGATGGTGCTCCTGCGCATTTTAGGAGAATAATGCAAGAATGACTTAATGAAAATTATATGGGACGATGGATAGGTAGAAGACCAAATGCCAATGTCAACCATAATGGTGCAGAGGGTCTAGTGTCTTGGCCAGCCAGATCGCTAGATCTAAACCCCCTGGACTTCTATGTTTGGGGTTACCTATCTGAAAAGTAAAGTTTACTCTACTCCAATAGATACAAGACCACAACTACTGCAGAGAATAGCAGACGGGTGTAATGAATTAAAAGAAAACCACCACATGATGTTAGCTTCAATTAGTTCCATTAATAGAAGATGTCAAAAATGTATCGATGTGGATGGTTCGCATTTTGAACAATTGTTGTAAATATGTAACGTTAATTTTCGTTTCTTGTTTAGTTGTTGTTGCTTGGTAAATGTATTTTTATTATTATTATTTTGATTTAAATTGTTCTTGTTTATAAAAATAGTGGATTAGGCCTCCAGAGGAAACTAAATTACACTAGGAACACTATCTCACAGGTGATGTGGAAATAATGTTGTTGATCTGCTTACAAATTGCACTTACTTTTAAGCATAAACATACATGTTCTTGTAATATTATGGTTTGAAGTGTCTGCCACAAGGGGTTTGTATTGGTATGAATAACTTGAGAACGGCGATTCTTAGGGAAAAAATTCAAGTTACCTTTTTTACGTATTTAGTCATTAGAATATAAATCTGTTACAATAACTTGTAAAAAATACAGTGGTGTAGGTTTTTTTTAATAAAAATACGGCGACCCCTGTCCAGTTGTACACCACTGGTTGAACCATTAGAGCTCATATTTTAGGGAATGCAAGACCTACTGTCCTACATTATCTGTACCAAATTTTATTGACATCGGTTAATTGATTCTGGAGATATAAACAAAAATTCAATTTATTTTAACAACTTCAACACCCTGTATCTCTAAAACGAGGCCGTTCCAGACCTATGTTTATAAGGCAAACACCTATTATTTTCAAGAAATCTATCTGTCCTCGAAGTTTCCTGCATAAAATTCGGACCACCCTGTATATGGACAACTGAAAATTATATATTCGTTTATTTTAACACAATCAGAATTTTTTAATATGAATAATTTTTGTACAAACTGAAAAATAAAATTGTGTCTCCTTCGATAGAAGAATGTTTCATATTTTTAACTTTCTCAAGAGATTTATCAAAATGCCGCTAAAAGTGTGGAAAAACCAATGTTTCCAACGAATGCCGCTTTTTGTTTTCGTTATCCGATTCCTATTTAAACCTACAATAATATTGGTATTCCTGAAAAGCTATTTTTTTTCTGCTTCACATTATATTAAAAAAATAAAATTATTGCTTCAAGTTCATCCCATCAAGATAAAGATCTAAATCATGAAAAAAAAAATTAAAAAAATAAACACTAATAAAAAAATAGAAAATTACAGAAAACATAATGAATGACTAGATTTTAAGTAAGAAATTTAATAAGTATTCTCTTAAAAAAGAAAAAAAGTTAATTAATCAAAAATGAAAATTTGCTGTCTCATTGAATGAATTGAAATATTGGGCTACAGTTTTTATTAGTGGCTGCTCATGAAAACTAAATTGGATAACACATTTACGCGATCACGATTGCGATGCCAATTACGATTGAATTCGTTTTTAATACACAAATGATAACATCAATACTAGAAAGAAATTTACAGAGCAATCAATTGAAAAACATCTTGTGTGTTAAAATTTAAATAGACCAAATTTATAAAATACGCTTTCAAATTAACTTTCTAACTTACATTACTTTTTAATTTGTTTATTAAGTAGTCGTTATTCATCCAACAATACTGCAAATAGCAAAGGTTCTTCTTCCTGTAAGTTACACATTTTTCTGTGTACCGTACTTTTACTATTGGTAAAATAAGATCGCATGCAGTCGCCACAGCGCAAGTGTGCTCTCTGACAAAGGCGAACACGATCACGGTCACGTAGATGTGTTCTCCGCTTGATCATATTTTGATATTAAATATTTTTTAATGAATGATTTCTAGGTCCACAAAGGAAACCCTTTGCGAACAAAAAAAAAATCTTGTTAAGAATTAGGAATTGTTGACCATAGGTCCTCAGAAAGGGTTTTTATTTTCCTAAAATTTTAATTTGACAAAGTTACAATATTATGAAATTTATTAATATCCAATAAATATTTAAATAGGTATATCTTAAATGTAAAAAATGGCTGTTTGCATCAGTTGATTATGGAAAAATATATGCAGAAATATGTGCAACCCTTTTGGAGATCCCGGGGTAAGCAATTCCAATTTTAAGTTTATTTCGCAAATTCCAATCGAAATTTTTTCACCAAGAAAGTTCATATGAGTTGTATGCTTTATTATCAAAATATGCACAAACTGTGACCGGCTTTTGCCATTCAATTTTTCTCAAACATAGACATCTTAGCTGTTTTTTTCCTTATTTGTGCAATAAAAAATTCAATATAAAAATTTCTCCACTATTCGTTTTTTGTTTATTTTTGCTTGTCTTATTCAGGTATTGATTTTTGCACAACTTATTTTGAACAAGCATAGAATAAAAAGTAAATAAATTTACTTTAATAAAACATTCGATAGCAAGAGGTCCTCATAAAAAGAAGTGTGAAATATAAACCAATTTGGCAATGACAGGCCAGGCAAATTATTTTTAATTAGCCACCTTGAGGTACAGCCCTGCATCGGTGTTGTTTTTTTTAGCAGTATAAGTGCTTGCAATTGAGAATATCATCACTCAAATTAATCTCCCCTTAAGATAAAATTTATTTTAAATAGCTATCTACGTAATTTAGCATAGCAGAATAGGTATATATTATAGGCAAATGCCCTTAATTTTCTCAAAAACGAGATCCTTTAAACCATAAAGTACCTATACAGGGTGGTCCACAACTAATGGTACATAGTGCAACGGCGAATTTCTAACATTAAAATATTACGATCTAACTAAATTGTCCTATTCCAAAAGTTGATATTAAGAAAGATACAGGGTGTAAAAGTTGAAATTTTATTATCGACTTTTCCCAACTGCTCCTAAACAAAACGACACAATGCCACAAAAATTGGTATCGGAAGGTTTTTTAATACGAGAAATCTAAATTTTTCACTAATTTTGATCCCACTGATAGAGGGCGCCATCTACAGCATATTGAGCACATTTAAAATAGCAGAACTTTTTTTTCGCTCGGTATATCAATTTGACTATTACGTAAATCGATTCTCCTAAATTTTGTACACAAAAAGTTATACATCTTTGACATCGCTAGAGGTAACCGTTACCAAGACAATCGCATTTGAATTTGCCAATGCAACCTTATCCGTGTGGTTCATGAATGCCTAGTAGTACCCATTCAGTAATCTGATTTTAATTCAGTAAAAATTTTTATTGGTGATTAATGAAGAATAAAAGCTAGAAGCACATATTAAATTAGACAAATAAAACACCAAGTTGAACATATTTATTTAAATAAAAATAAAATTAGACAAATATGTAAAAATGTCCCTAGAAATAATAAAGAATAATATTAATATTATTAATGATTGAAAAAGATAGAAAGATTAATAAAAAAAAGATCGCCTTTCCTTAACAAATGTTCGAAGTGATGTCCATTTACCTTGATGCATTTGGTAACACGTTTGTTCATTGATCATCTGATTTTCAAATATAAATTGTCATTTCGAAAAGATTCCGAAGCATTTCTGATTCGCTGCCATAATTCTTCACGAGTATGCACTGTATCTTGGTATACCAGCGATTTTAAGTAACCCCACATGCAATAATCGAGGGGGTTAAAATCTGGGCTCCTCGCTGGCCAAGGTGTTTGGCTTCCACGACCAATCCAACAATCAGGAAATTGATGGTTTAAGTAATTTCTAACATGTACTGAAAAATGTGCTGGAGCTCCATCCTGCATGAAGTACATATTTTGTCGTACATTCAGTGGCAAATCATCCAAGAAATGCACAAAATCAGTTCGTATAAAATTTAAATACGATTGACCATTTAAATTTGGCGGTAACTCATATGGTCCCAAAAAATAATGATCGATTACGAGTATTCCACACCAAACATTTATTTTAAATTCATGTTGAAAGTGTCGTTCGGTTATTAAATGTGGATTTTCTATGTCCCACACGTGTTTATTTCTAAAATTAAATACTCTACGACGAGTAAATGTCGCTTCGTCTGTGAACAGAATCTTACTTACAAACTTAGGATAGACGTTTTGCTTGGTTTGAAAGAAACGTGCAAACTCTAGCCGGGCTGGAAAATCGGGATCAAGAAGATTCTGGACTGGAGTAAAATGATAAGAGTACAACTTTTCTTTCTTGAAAATTCTTAAAACCGATGACTCGCTCACTCCCGCCAAGAGAGCCGTATGTCTTGAACTTATTTCTCAGTTTTCTGCAACACAGACCAAAATTTCCTCTTCCTGCTCTGGAGCAATAGTTCTGTGACGACCTGCAATATCCTGTTTAGGTCAAAATGAGCCAGTTTCTCCTAATCTGTTGTAAATATTCTTAAATATTTTGAAATCTGGCTGCCTTCTGTTCAGATACATCGCCAAATATCGGCGATGAGCCCTACGTCCATTAAAATTTTCCTGCGCGTATACGCATACCATATCTCATTTCAATATTAGAGAAAAAGTTATGTCTGGGCATTTTTATCTTAAAAATTAAAAAAAAAATTAGAAAACTTTCAGAATGTTGCACACAACGCGATGCAATGTTTGACAGAAGCTAAATTTAAAAGCGTTATTCATTACTTTAATTTTAATCATAGCCTACTTTCAAAAAAATTAATATATTTCCATTAGAACCTGCACATGCTTAAGTAATTGCATTGGCAAATTCAAATGCGATTATCTCGGTAACGGTTACCTCTAGCGATATCAAAGAAGTATAACTTTTTTGTGTACAAAATTTAGGAGAATCGATTTCCGTAATAGTCAAATTGATATACCGAGCGAAAAAAAAGTTCTGCTATTTTAAATGTGCTCAATATGCTGTAGATGGCGCCCTCTATCAGTGGGATCAAAATTAGTGAAAAATTTAGATTTCTCGTATTAAAAAACCTTCCGATACCAATTTTTGTGGCGTTGTGTCGTTTTGTTTAGGAGCAGTTGGAAAAAGTCGATAATAAAATTTCAACTTTGACACCCTGTATCTTTCTTAATATCAACTTTCGGAATAGGACAATTTGGTTAGATTGTAATATTTTGATGTCAGGAATTCGCCGTTGCACTATGTACCATTAGTTGTGGACCACCCTATAGATATAGAACATTGTTAATTCGACAAAATCTCTCGTTATCTTTTCATGTAACATATTTATTTCTGACTCTGTATATTGGATAAACATAAGTCTAATAAGATTAGAGTAAATCTGTTAATTTTGTTCTTCTTCTTAAATTTTATACTATCGATACGGTATCATATTATTTATAGGACAAGTGTTCATTCTAAACTTAACATTGTCCACAATTTTTGAGAAGTTTGAACGAATAAAAGTAATATCTAATACATCGTAATAAATGTGTAAACGGTCAGATCTTATAAGAGAAAATTGCGTATATTAGATAAAACAAAATAATTTACTTACTATTATAACTATCTAGAAATTTGATAGATAATATTTTTTCATATACCTAATCTATATTAGTAGACGTTTACATTTCTATCATTTGGAATCAAATATTTTTTACTGTGCCGTGCTTTATAAAAAAATAATTAAATGCGACATTATTTGCAAAATTCATAAAATAAAAATATATATGTTTACAAAATTCCAAATTTCTAATTGGGGGAATTTTTTTTATAAATAAATTTCCTGACAGTGTAATATTTTCTGACATGATAATGAAATTTAGTAAGAATCCCTTTTAATGATTCTAAATTCCCCAACTATGCCAGCTTTTCAAGTTTTAAGAAGTTTGGATATTACAGAAAAGAATTGAATAGAGGCATAGTTCTATACAATACTATTAGATCTATGATTAGAGGTATATGATGTGTCATTAGAACAGTCAAATCCTATCCCTATTTTGAGTGGTCTAAAGAGACCCCACATACTTTGTTCAGTTTGGACAATTTCAAAAGCTGGGTGAGATTTGTTTAAGTAGAACTGATATGTCCCTGTAAAAAACATGTTTACTCATCACGTCAAACAATTAAGCGAGATTAGAATTCCGAGCTGCTTTATTCCAACTCATCGGCTAAAGCTAAACTGAGGTATTTGGACTCGCAGGCTTTTAAAGCCGATAGTTTTATTAATAATCGAGAATGTAGCATTAATATGTATGAATATTTTCTCTTCCAAATTCTTTGTAAAATTTGTATGTACTTAGTTATAAAACAAAATTTTTAGAAACCACCATAAAAAATTAACTTTTGAATGTATTATTTTATATTATTTATTGCCAGACAACCAATGATACCGTTTAATTTTGTGAAATCTTTAACAATACAGAAAAATTTACTCATAGCGATATTTATAAACATTTTTTTAATTTTTTTTTGAGTATTTCCTGCATGTGTATAGCAAAACTCGATTTGGCAGACAATGTTAAACTTTGTACATTGTTGAGTTTGTTTTTTCAGTAATAAACAGTTAGATAATGGTTTAAAGTTCAAAATCACCAATGTTCAATGTCAAAGTATAAAAATCTAAAATGAAATAAATATTTAGAATACAATAATTCTGGTCCATTCTAATCTAATCTAATAACCTCTCCAAAATGTAACACTTGCTGTGAAGATGAAATAAATAAGATAATTATATTTATAATAAAATATTTACCTCTTTTTCTCTTTTACTATGAGAATCTTGAAACCTTTTCAACATTGCCAACACCTCATCAATGGATAGAGTTGGATGTGGGGGATGATTGTAAATCCTTTGAAAATAATTATTTGCTTCGTCTTCAATTTCTTTTGAAACATGAGATGATATATCGGGAAACAAATTATATTCAGGAATTCTAGTTTTGTCAATATTTGGATTTGGCCCCATCCTGCCTATATTACTCATTTGATTAACACCGAGCACAAGTGACGACCCAGTTCCCACAGGACCTTGATGCTGCATCGGTATTATAGGGAACGGACTATTGGATGGTCCCGCACTTAAAATTCGGGACGGCGATCCCGGAGACTGCACCAAAGGCCCGAGCCCTCCTTGAATATTAAAGGCCGAACTAGTAGGTCCTGCTAAATTTATGTTTGCCAAGTTCGTACTCAATCCGGCAATAGGATCAACGCCAGTATGATTATAAAGCTGACCTGCAAACACCGATGGATTAATTGCACCCTCGATAGCTCTCGATCGAAGAATAGTCGGTTGCTGCTGTCTCGACTTCAACAATAATGTACAGTTGTTAACAATGGTCAATATAGCTTCTTGACAATCCGGTCCGACTGTGTTCATACATCTTTGCAAACAAACCACAATCGTGGTAAGAGTTTCTGTTGGTATCGGAGCAACTTTTGTTAGTGGATCCTCCCCTTTACTTATCTGTGGGCATCTTCGGTGTAAAAATTTTATGCAAGCGCTGACGAAGGTTTCACCATGTTCGCTGATTTTATCAGACAACCACTTCTCTAATTTTAAGTACTCTCTGCGGGATGCTAAACATGCAAGATCTATAATAAAAGGGTAAGATTGAGCAGACTGTGCATTTAACAGCATGGACAATGCCTTGAGATCTTGAGCTACGTCTAATATTCTAGATAGTCTTGTTTGATCACATTCCCCTCGTACGTACCACTCCGCCATAGCGTGCATAATAATAGGTTTGATGTTTATACTTTGCGTATGCCAAGCGTGATGCAATATTATTGCGGAATTAGGATGATTTCCCAAAAAGATAGGGATCAAATTGGTTAGTAACTCCTGTCTCAGCAACGTAACAGGGCTTGATATTTGCAACAATGCCAATACCAATACATCAGGGCAGCTATGTATAGGTACTTTAAATAACTCTTGAACATGATTATATAATCCACACTCTGATAAATTCAACAGTAACTCTACAAGATTTAGAGAACGCCAATTTGCTAATTCCTTACCATCCTGTTCCGGTGGAGTTTTTAGTACATCAACAGCCACCGGAACACAGGAATAATCTGCAAAGCAGAACACATCTGAATTTTTTAAAATATGTTGTATTAAACTAAACTGTCCTTCAACATTTGTCCACCTTTTATAAAACTGATCAATAGGGAAGGTTTCTGGATGAAAACCGAAAGTTTGAAGGCCTTGTCGAAGAGCATTTATTAATAAGCAGAGTCCCTGCCTATCTTTTATCATAAAGTCAGAATGATCTAGTTCTGCGACTACACTGTTCCACTGAAAATTTGCAACAACTTCTTTAAGCGCTTGAATTAAGACTTCAACATTCCAAGATGCTCTTCCATCAGGCCCTTTGTTAAAAGAACCTGGGGTTTGTATATTTAAAGACTCTTCAAGGCCACTATGTGTTCGGCACATCACAGCAAGGACACGAGCTATAATACCAGGAGATATATCTCTACCACCAAGCTTCATAATATTGTTGCGACACTCTTCTATCGATGACGTAAAGCCATATCCTATTTCAGTCACTAAGTCAGCTAGTGACGTTTCTAACATACCCCCGGATAAACCGGGGCCTTCCGATGACATTTCGGGAGCTAATTCACACTGTTCAGGGTACACTAATGGCGCGAGCACTACCGGTACAAGTTCTTTTGGAAAATCTCGTTGTAAAGTTTTAAGAAATGTTGTATGAATATCGTTCGTAAGTCCTACTTCTTTCGGGTTTTTTAAGATAGTAGATAATATAAGATGAACAACCTCAGGGGTAGTTTCGTGAAGTCCTCCTTCGTGTTGGCGACTGCTACCTTCAGTATCAATATATGATTGCACTAATGCAGGGACACTTGCTCTCAAATGAGCATGAGCCAAATTTGCAACCTCACTATTAGATGAATGTCGTAGTGCAATAGCAAAAACAACTTCTTGAACAGCAGAGAGGCGAAGGCACTTGCTCAACTGATGGAGGAACTGTGGTCCAACTTTCAGGGTCTAAAAAAAAATTGTTGTGAATAAAAAAAAAACAAGAACATTTGAAGTACCTTGTTAGTAACTAATGGATTGTCTGTAATGTAACAAACAGATGTTATTAGAGATGGTTTGTTTAACAAACTAGAACACTGTTCTAGTAAAACTTGTTGCTGCGGAGTTGGGGCTGATATCTTAGACGTAGACTCTGAAAAGTCCACTGATGAAAACAGACATTGGAGCAAGTGACGGTCCGCCTCCAGACCATGCAAAGTGACGAGCTGTCAAACAAATTAAAGTTAATTTTGTCAAACGGTCCAAAAATAAATACATTTCAAAATTAGTTTGAATAAAATACTTTTTATGACATTTTAACAAGAAAATGGACAAAAAAGTAATCAAAACACCTTTGTTCATTGTTCTTACTCTGTCGGTAAAACTGTTACCTAAGTATATTGCTAATAAATATGGCGGATGATCTAATTTGTCATATTTTATATCTTTTATTTCATAAGTATAATCTAAATTGTAGATCAATTAGTTAACTTACCTTTGTTAGGTCTCCAACTACTTGCTTGTAGTTTTTTTTAGTTAATGTTGCAACCAAATAACTTATTTGTGACAAAGTAAAAGACAACGAGTCTAGGTTCATAGTTCCATGAACACGGCCTCGAAAGCTTCAAACACGTTTGAAGCTTTCTTAGGTATGCACGGGGCTTTTATCCACAATGTCTGATTTGTTTTTAAAAAATAACTAAATCTTAAATGGCCCAAGACCATCATCGAGTCTTTAATGTACTTTCTCCACTTTAATTTATCACAATCATTGTACTACGTCAATCACGCAACACACAACACATGCACAAATAAAACACCATTTGGAACTGCGCAGTGTACTTGTGTCAAGCAAAGAGTATGTTCCATGAATGACACTAGGGCTATGTTCCGTAATCTGCTAATTTTACTATCAGCGCTATTGCAGAAACTGCAATATCAAGCCGCGCGCGCCATTATTCTATGGCTAGAAATTGGCCTCAATGATTTGGGATCGAGGGGGATTATCCCTCTTTATCCTGCCTCATCTCGTGTAGGCCTGGACA
>NW_019417307.1:34431-97928 GCF_000390285.2 Anoplophora glabripennis | reverse complement strand
GGCTTTCAGTTTTTGACCTTCGATGTGGTTCTCCCATCCTTTACCTGAAACAAAATAAATATTTATTAATCAAGTATTCTAAACATACTAGAAACGTACGAAAATATAGAAAACACTAATAACACCTTCAACTGTCTTTCGTTTTTTTTGCAATATTTTTCTTTTTAATGGATTTTTAGAAACGCAGGTATTTTTTGACATGCCACTTTATTTGCTTTAAAAAAAGATACGTTCTATGTTGCTGAAATTGTTCCAGAGAAATATGGACTACAATTTTTTATAGCAGTCTCATCAGTTAATGAATATTTGGAAGAGAATTCTAAACTAATTAAACTTAATTTTTTTTTGCTAAATTCGCTTCTAGTCTAATCATAATCAACTAGATCACATCGGTTTTGTAATACTAGTACGTCGAATCAGCAAAATTTCATTTCAAGGATTCTGTAATTGTTAACTTCGTTGCCATGACAAATTTGTAATGTGGCGACTTCGACGTTACGTTCTGGAAGCATAAATCTCAAGCAGTAAATATCAGCCTACATCAGAATTTCTCGTTAGTTTGGAAATTTACAAAAATTATCAACATTTCAAAAGAATTTTGTGAAAATTATTTGTCAACCCATTAGTATTAACTGTCGGCTATTTTACTTTCACAATGAGGAACACAATACATTATTTTAAGGTTTTTAATTTATAAAAAATAATATGTAAACACAAACATACACCTTAGCAAATATTTGACATTTGTCATAATTTATAAAAAATGACAGTATAATGATTAGCTCATTATACTGACAGGGGTGCTGCGATTTAGCTGATGATGGTCTAATTAATTTTCAGTTTTTTGCTAAATACACAACCAAATAAAATATTTTTTTAAATTCAGACATTCATGTTGGTCAAATTTGTACAAAATATTTAATTTAATTGTAACTTAAACAAAAGTTTATTTTTATTAAAGTGCTCCTAAATACTCGGCTGTCCATAATCAATAATAGGGTTGTTGACTAAATTTCAAAAAGTAGATAATATACTTCTACACAAACTAACTAGTGTGTATATGTTACCGGCAAAGTATGTAATTCGACATTGTATAGAATTCTTAGGCATTGTATATAAATCCTAAAATCATCAGGTATTTTATGAAATAAATGATATAATGTAGATTTTCTAGACATTTTATGGAATGTATGAATAAGTTGATAGAAGACGTGGTGATGCTCGAAATATTCTAGCTATTGTCATGAATATCACAGTTGATGGACTATACCAGCTCGGTACTAAGCAAGGAGTTGTTAAGTCGCTTTATTCTAGATCACAGTTTACAGTTTGCCAAAAAGAATTTTTGAACATTAAAGATGTTCCTGATAATGAAATTACACTATATTCAGTTGCAACTTTGCAGTCTACCGGAACGGGTCAAGGATTTGTCAAATACAGTTGCAAAAAGAACTGTGTGAAGCAAAGAATTGCTTATGTGTTAAGAAGAAAACACTTTGTTCTAGTTAATGTCACTCAAGTCTACCTTGCAAAAATAAATAGAAAAATCTATTCCCATTTACATTTAAAAAATACATGGTTTGTTAAGTTCCTGTTAAGTTTCTTATGCAAAATATTTCTTTATTCTGAATAAAAGTTTAATTTATCTCTTTATATCTTTGATTTTTCAGCTTTCCTAATATTACATTTACATTCTATAGAATTCCTAGGCATTCTATAAAATAACTAGGTAAAGTATACACAAATATTTAAATTTAAACAGATTTCATACATTTCCTAAAATCGTCAGTCATTTTATAAAATACCTAGGTTTTCTATAAAACGCCGGAGTTTTATACTCTGCCGGTAACATATACACAATTAGAGATTGAGAAATGTGTCAGAACAGAACACCACTTAAATTTTGTTGAATCCATTACAATCAGGAAATTAATAATAACTATCACAAATACTCTTAATTGATAGACTGATGCCACTAGTGTCACTTTTGTTTAAAAGACAGGAAACAGGGCAACAGGGTTTGATGGACAATTTTGATATATTTTCTTCTTCAAAATTATGCAATAGGATCGCTACTAGCTTCTTGTTCAATTGCCCCTTATGACATCAAGACTAGTTTTTAAGTAACGCAGAAATTCATAAATGATTTCTACCACTAATTTGTCATATATTTAAAATTTGGCTATACAGGCAGGTTCTTTTATATAAAATCTTTGACTCCACAACAATTTATATATGGTTTGTTTTTATAGTGGATAACCCTATTGTGGTAAAAGACCGAATTTTTCTCTGATTTTAGTGGCATGTACTTTTTTTACAGTACATAAAATAAGACTTAAAATATCTTTATTTCCTCAAAATCTAACTACAAAAAATATGACAAAAAGGACTGTTTAAGGTATACTAAGTGCCCTCTCTATGTTTTAGGTAAAAAATTAGCTCATTCTTATTTGGCTACCCCAGAAACTTCTTCATATCAAACTTCATTGATTTATCTTTCAAGAGGGCTCTATAGCTAATAGGCAACCAGTAATACATCTTTATAGATTTTATTACACAGTTTGTCTAAATATGAATTAATGCACAAATAACAGACTTTCCCCCATTTTAACGCAGATTTTCTATAAAACAGACTTAGCTTGAAACTCAAATTACTCTTTAATGTAAAGAAATTTGTAATTTACGATGCCGTTTGTTCGAAAGCGGCAAACTANGTCTTGCGAACAAGGAATCTCCATCTCATCTTCCGAAATTTGATGGATCTCTTCGGGCGCTGGAACTTCATCGGGCATGGGGGGCAGGGGTATGGAGGGTACCTCTTGTTGGGGAATCCCTGCTGGCGGTTGCGGCGGCGGAACTGTTGCTGTGGAATTTAGCATCTGCCACAACTGAGAAGTCTTCCCTTACTCTTTGGTTTTTGCGGCGCACGAGGACGACTCTGACGTTTTACCACAACCGGTGGTGGCTTTGGTTGAAATATATCGTCATCGGCGTCGCTTATCGGCGACAATGCCGTGGACGGAACACCCCCAATGTCCGCTAACGCTTGTGCGATCATGTCGTCGTCCGGGATGGTGATGTCCTCGACATTGTTTACTGTCGCGGTGGCTGAAGACGACATCGCCGTTGTGTACCCAGCCGCTGCCGTGGTGTAATACCCTGTTTGCTGCCATCCAACCTGCTGCTGCTGATGACGTCGCTCTTCAGGAGTTATTTTCGGCACCGGCTTCACTCCACCCCCGTTTTTGCATGAGCTTGTTGATTTCATTTTTCTCGGAACAGTGCTCGTTCTACCCATAGCTGTCACTTCACTTACTTCACTTACTTTACTTACTTCACTTATTATTACTATTCACTTACAGTCGAACTGTATACTGACTGACTCCTCGTGATGCTGGCCTTTTTGTTGTCTACGAGCTCTCCCACCACCGCATATTCACCACACTGCGCATGCGTGACCAACAACATAATGTTGTGGTATGTTCAGGAACTTTATATCGAATTTTCGAGAACAAGACTAGATGACTCACCAACAGATTTAACTACTCTGCATATGTTCCGTGAAGTTATTGAATGTTCGAGAATTTTCGAGTAGAAACAAATATCAACGAGAAGGATCTCAACTTTATCTATAATACCTTGTGATATTTTTATTTAAAAAAATTTTAATAACATGTGGAATATTCTCGAATTTTCTCTTTACTTTTGTTATCGGAATAAAGAATTGTTAAGACTTTTTTTTTATTAATGCAATTTGAATTAAATAACATTTACTATTGTATGAAGAAAAAATAATACATGTTCATAATAAAAACATTTTTATTTTATAAAAGAAATTAGTTACGACAGGTGTCATTCTATTATCAGTACAAGAAAATATCTAATAAATATATACATAAAAATATAATATTACATTAGACGTTTATGTTATATAGACATGAATTTCCAGTTATTGAATTTTTTCTTCAAGTGCCTGAATTAATAATTGTAATTTATTTTCTCCACTAATTTTAGCCGTTTGACTTAAAACAGTTATGAACCAATCGAAATTTTTTTCGTATTCGGTTTGATAGTACTTGATATCGTCATGACCCCACGGTAATGTAGAAACAGTATTGGGAATAACAAAACGTTTATCATCGTGATGAGAAAGTGCTACTTTATTTTTTAATTCTGTATAAATATGATGCAACTCACTTCGGAATGAGTTCATCTTTCTGAAAATTAAACCACCCCCATCCACGATTTTCTTATAATCATCCACGGTCAAATCGTTCTTTATAACGGACCTCTTCACCCCTTTGGCTTTTTTGGTTTCGCTGTTTAGCGATTTCACATAATACGCTTTTGCACCCGTCCCGTAGAATTCCATTATTGGATCTGATGGAAATTCATCTTTCATATTCCCCAATATGGATTCAGACACGGGAATCTCGAACTTGTTTCCTTCTTTATAATTGGATGTGTCGAAGTGATCAATGTTATATTTAATAAAATTATAAAAATTGTCGGTATAAATTTTAATAATCAAGGAATCGGTATCTGTATAGAGTAAGGAAGCGTTGCGACCGAAATTATCTTTTATTACATCATAGAAAAAACCATATAATACGGTTTTGGATAGTTCTAATATAGAGAAGCCGAGGTAGAGAGGCTTATTATAATGAACTTTTAACTTCCCCATATGTATTGCCACAAAATCTTCGGAAAAGATGGTACATGATTTGAAATTTGGTCGTGCAATTAATGTGTTCGCCCCAAAAGATTTTCGATTTTTCTCCCAATGAGTTATCAATTTGATATCCTTTCTATTGTCCACATTCTCCATTGTTTTCCCGTATACGGCGTTATTCATAAGCTTGTAAAAATCCTTCTCGAATTTGTTTGAAGTGCCATTTCTCATTGTGGTGTTAAGATCAATATAAACTTTCAACCAAGAACTTTGATTAAATTTAATTATGCGATGTATTTGTGATACTATCAAACCGTTTTTCACGGCTTGTTTTAAACTCCTAAAATGTATGATATAATTATATTTATTATTTAAATTTGGAATTAATTTAGGAATTTTTGATTTTGAACCGGGTGGAACCATATTCTCTGCCAAAAATGGTAAATCTGCGTGTGAGTCGTGTATTACTTTAGGATATTCTATATCTACTTCTAACGCGTAACCGTAAGGCCCTTCGTCAGGGATGTCCATAACGTTAAAATTCAAAATTTCTTCTTCCGTCAACCACGAAAATCCACCGGTTGGTAAACATTGCGACATACTGTGCCCATAAAGATTCGTAGCATCCAAATATGTAATAAAAGATGAAGCCTCGTTTGGATTATAATTTGGTAGAAACGTATTATTTGCAACGTGTCTCCTCCCGGAACATTGACTTATTCCACCGCGAATACCTTTTTTGAAAAATTGTATCATTGTAATGTCTGTTAAAAGTTCCAACTCGATTTTTGTTAATTTCAGCATGGCATCCCAAGCAAGTCCAGGAGCCGTATAATATTGTGCTGGATCTAATTTATATTTACTCAAGGAAATTTTTCGAAAGTTCTCAAATACATCACATAATATAAGCACGTCTGATTTTAAATATATATCGGAATAATCACCCAAATTCCTACAACTAAATAGTTGCCATGTTTGACGTGCTCTCTCGTATTCCGCGTTCGATATATGTGTTTCGTTTAGTTTATCATAAAATTCTTCTTTGCTCGGTAAATTTTCAACATTAAGTTTTTCTAGACCCGTCAAGAAACTGTATGGAAATACACCTTTTTGCCTAATTAAGTTGAAACGTTCGATATCTGGAAAATATTTAACGGTTTCTTCGAATTGATCATCGTTTAAATTTGCAGCCAAATTTTCTAAAGACGTGGATAAAAACTTAAAACTGTCGATAAACCTCATCTTTAGAAAACTTTTCTTTATTTTACCGTTATTTCCAACATAATCGTGCATGTAAAGGTGTTTCGTAAATGAAATATACTTCTCCTTACTTTGGGCTATTACATCGATTTTGTCTTTATTCGAACACAGTTCGCGCACGAAAAGGTGGGCATCATACCCCGACATATTATGCAATATAACTGGAATAAAATTTGATATTTTATAATTTAGATTACAAACGGAATGAGCGGCCCCTGGTCTCTTTTTTCCTGTCAAATGACAATGGTCTCTGACTTTAATATGAACATTTTCGAATGGTTTCTCGCATATACTGCAAATGACGGCATTATTGAAATTTTTCTCGTCGTCCTCAGACAAGGTATCCATTGGAACTATATTTTTTAAATATTTATTATAGATTTCCCTCAAATCTGTCTCTAAACGCTGTATGAATACCTTTGCCACATTATCCCCCCTATAAAATACTAATTTTGAGAGTGAATCGTCGAAGGAACACTTTATCAAATAGGCAAACGAAAATGGTTCATGGCTGAAAGTTTTGCACGTATAAGATTGTTCGGGATTAGGTTCGCATATATCTATAGGTTTCAAAATAGATTCGAAGTCGGCATATACTACAAAAGGCACCTTCAATTGCTTTTCAAAATTTTCAAATTTTAGTATGTTTTCGGAAACACTTTTCCCAAACTTATCTACACGTAATTCCAAAGTAGGTGCAGTAGTGTAAATTTGATTGCAGTATCGCCTTTGATATTGTAATAGCATATTTTCAGAACCAAAGTAAGATATACAACCGTCACAGAAATACTTTTTATGCTCATTATTAGACACCTGACTAGAAACCAATCTCGACAAATCCTTAATCCAACAATAATGGCTTATCGCACATTCTTTACCACAATGATGATTTTGACCGCACTCCTTAGTAATAAATAACAAATTCACATGATACCTCAATTTTCTTTGTGAATAACGCAAAGGTCCGACAATTTCGTATTTTAATCTATTCTTTTCGAATGTACTTTCCAAACCGTATACGTTAACAGAGATATCGTTCATTGTTTCGAATGTTGAAATATCCTTCAATTTAACTGGAAAGTTCAGATGAAAACAGATGAAAAATGTGGATATGATGACATCTCATGCACTGGACCTCTCGGTGAATATAAAGCTGAAGTTATTGCCCATGCAAAACAACACTCATCTTAATTTTTTATGTTTACCACAGCTTTCTTGTTTTCCACAAACTTCGGTAACTTTATATATGAAGATCCACATAGAGGACTGTTTTTATTTACGTTAACCTCCACATATAATATTTCTTCGATAGCCCAACCTGCAATAATAACAAATTATGTTAACGTCTTTCATTTCGCCTCTTATTAGTATCACTTACCAGAATCTTTCTCCTCAAATTCTGACGTTTGAGATGTCATCGTGTCTACAAAGTCTTTGTAAATGTCACTAATATCCAACGACTCGTCGATAATCCTATTGCAACTATTAAATGCCTTTACATCGGATGTCTCGCGAGTTTGTAATATGTAATTAGCAAAAGTTTCCATATTCACTTTTATAGATTTATGAACCCTTATGATGTCTTCCAACAAACTTATTATCTTCACCTTCACATCATCAAAAAACATTACATAATCTGTATGTTTGGTGTCACTATGCACTCTATAACTAATTATCCTGCACTTTAATGCACTATTGATTACTTGTATGCCCTCACATTTAGGAGTACAGGACGTTGTTCTATGTTCCAATGTCCTACGATGAACATATATTTGACTCCTGGGTATATCTCTATTACAACACTTTACTGTTTGAATTGGTTGACTCTCATGTAATAATTTGATCCGTTTCGCCTCAGGTTCACCAACGTTTATGCGATTACCAGACTCCCTTTCATGACGACGCAAGTTATCACTGCGTGTAAAACTTTTACCACATACACTGCACAGATACATTTCTTTTATCAGTAAAGTCACTCCACCGATCAATTTCAATCTTACATGAAATCCGTTCTACTTACCCCATCCTTTTTATACATAGAATGGATAGCGCATGTGCAGTTGACTCGAAATGACATTCATGTACCCTTCAGTTAGAGGTAGTGACAGAGGACATTGAAGGTAATCCTATAGCACTCAATCANAAGCACGTCTGATTTTAAATATATATCGGAATAATCACCCAAATATTAGGATCTGGGCTATTAGGATCTTTTTACACTTGAAAGAGGTTGATCTCTTCAGAAATTCTCTTGATTAGTTCTTGTGGAAACAGGTAAAAGAAGAACTATATGGAAGTGTCAAGCTTTAGAACATCAGAACCCAGGGACCTGTTTCCCGTAAACATGAGCTGATCTGCATTCAACTCAAGATTCTTTTTTTCCAGCGTAAATTCAGTTTAGTTGGCTTTTTTATGATTGTCTTCTAAGTTTTCTATTATGGAATCTACATCAGTATCTGTATCTGCCGTATCATCTTTTAATTCAGGTACAAAATCAAGATCTGCGAGGCTGTCGTCATCGAAATTTAGGCCATCTTCACTATCTATACCATCATGCAACGCAAAAACAATGTCCTCGTCACCAAGACGGCGTTTTTGAGCGTTTACTTGCGGTTTTTCATTTGATTTCCGATATTACGTTTGCTGAATTTTTGAGACTCAAATTATGACAGTTGCAATTCTCTTTTTATTCTGGATATTACTTGTAACATATCTTGCGGATTACTAGCACGAATGATAGAACCTAATTTTGGATCTAAACCTGTGAGTAAAGTGTTTAATGTCATTGTTTCGATTATGTTAGATTGAGCTAATTTTTATTCTGCGGTTAAAATTTGAAAGCTGATTCATTTTGATTTTGTGAAATTCTCTGTAAGTCTTGCATTAACGAGGTCAAATCTCTAGAATCGCCAGAATGTGTTTCTAGAAGAATTTTTATTTCTGCCCATGTATTTGGGTTTCTTGAATTTACAATCTCGGCTGTCTTTTCTGTAAGTATATTTTTGACATGTAGAGTTAATAAAATGCGCTGATTGTCGATTGCCATGTCGTATGCACATCTAGCTGAATTTAGAAAAGTTTGTAAGAAAAATTTCCATCGTATTCAGGAACTATCGAAAATATTTCGGATAGTTTATATTGTTCAATTTTTTGTTCGTCTACCATTTTTTTATTTGGTTTTGAACGGATTAAATTAAATGAATTTTTAATAGAATTGGTCTTCTTGCGTTTTTTATATTAAAACAAGCGTGATAATTCTTTTATGCAGTTACCGAACTGTTTTCATTCCTTACGTTTCCAGCAGACACAAAGTTCTCTACCAGTGAGGCAAATCCGTGTTCTAGAAGGGGTGTTTTGGAACCTGCCGATTTGATTGAAATGTGAGTTGAACAAGGGGATGGCGATCAGTGAGGGTGACCGTGTTCTGGCAGTGATCCTTGTTTTTGGGTTTGTTTCTTGAATTTCTTGGGTTTTCTTAAGTTTTACTTTAACTTTTGAAATTTAATATTTATATTTAAGTAAGACAGAGTCCTAAATAATAATAATCAACTTGAGACAGATAGCACCTAGTTATATTCTTTGGTACATCTCCACATGCTTTATATTTTGGTCAAGCTAATTTTCAATAAAATGGTGTAACATTGAAATAACTTCGTCGCTTCCCTTATTAGCAACAGTTTTGGGATATACATAGAATACGGATTCATCACTTGATAAAATATGGAATTGAATAAATAGACAGATAATTGCCGCTTATAGTAAACGTCATTTGTAGTGAGATTTGGCACGGACAAATTCTGGAAGTCCATACAGATGGCTTCAGTTTCACAATTTTTTTGACATTTAAGTTTTGAAGCTCGTTTACGATCGTAAAACACTTGCGCTTTCTTCCTATGAAACATATTTTTTTCATTTTCCAGATTTCTCAACGATTTCAATATTCTTAAGTTTTAAGTAAAAACCTTTTTTACTTGCGGTGTACTGATCACAAGAACTGCATGTATCCTTTCGTGGGTACCCAAAAGATATATTAATTTAGTATTAAATATATTCCTGTAAAACTCGTATGAGGCGGGATGATTTTTCACCATACAATGTATGCATTTTTGCAATATTAAGATCTTCACTTAAATACTAGCGATTTGTTTTTTTAAGTCTATAGTGACTTTTGCACCCTTTAAATGATCGTATATGATTTTCCACATTTTCAATAGTCTGGACAGATTTTTTTCTGGGACGGTTTAGGTGCTTCCCTCTTAATTCAGGTGGAAAACTACCTGTTGTTTTTAAGGATTTTTGTAGGTGTTCCATCTTCTCTTTGCTAATTCCATGTATTGACATAAAAGCCCTGAAACATACTGATATTTCCAAAACCTCAGTATCCCTTATAATTTTTACATGATAGGAAAAATAATTATCATGCAATAAAGCTTCATTTTCCTCTTGTCTGGGGCGTCGTCGTTTAATAGCATTACATGTGATCAGGCCACATAAATATATGTTCTGCTCATTATTCGATAATAAATAATTCGTTAAATTTTTTCAGAAGTACCTTTCTTTCTTCGTTACTGATTTTTTCAAAACACTTTAACCTTTTTCATTTGCAGTCGTTTCCTGCTTCATTAGTACTTAACCTCATTTTTTTATTTACATCCGTAAGCCGTCCAGTTATTTTCCTTTTTTAAACTTTCTGCTGCTCAACAGTTCACTGTCCTGTTCACAGTCACTGGTTTTTTCATTTATCTCCATTGGGTAGCAAAAAATCGTCCTATCTTATACAAATACAAAGGAAATAACGTACGTTATCACACACACACTGTGCAGATGATTTTAAAACAAACTACATACTAAAAGCAAAGCTTAATAATAACGGACGTATATGGACCTTCCCCGTTTTTATCATTTTTCATTTGGACATTCCCCTTTTTTCCCTGATGCGTGCTTTTCAAACACGAATATTAGCGAACTGTGCTATCTTTTTACAGTGAACAAATTTTTATAATAAAGTATTGAAGTTTGCCTACCCGCTGGCGGTGTCAGCTCATTTTTCGATATTTGGGACATTCCCCCTTTTTCTTGTGGTCTTCATTTACTGTTTCTAGTGGCTAACTAAAAAATTCTTGAAATTCAGAGGATGCTTCCATAAGTAAACTACAGATTTATGTTACAAAAATAAAGTGATACGTTTTACAATAAGCTTTGGAAATATTCTGCAATTAAAGAATGTCGTACAATATTATTTAATGCTATATTTTGCCCACCACCGTCTAAAGCTACCGCTGGAATGTTACCTAAGTCTATTGCAGCCTCGATGTCTACATCAACAATAGGTACTTCATTATGAAACTGACGAGCTATATTATGAAGAACTGCACAACATACAACGATTGCCTACACTTTTTCAGAACTTAACCTTATACCTAAAGCTAAAATTGGAAATCGTCGTTTCCATACTCCGAAACACCTTTCAATAATTGTGTTTCTAGTTCTAATTTGAGCTTCGTTGAAGAGCTGTTCTGGTGGTGTCCTCGGATTGTTTAATGGTGTGATTAAATATGGTTTTATGGCATAACCACTATCTCCTAACCAAATTCCCCATTTTTTCCGCAACTGAGAATTTCTAAATATATTTGCATCGTGAGCTGATCCTGGCCATCGACATACTATGTCTCTTATCTGCAAATCAGCATCACATACCACTTGTATATTGAAAGAAAAACAGCTTTTTTTGTTCCTATAATTTTCAGAATTGTCTCCACCGGACGATTGAATTTTTATGTGAGTACAATCCAAAACACCTATACACCTTGGGAATCTACTAATATTGAAAAATTTTTGTTTGACATAATTAGATTCTTCCTCACTTGGCATATTAATGTATGTTTCATGCATATTGGTTATCACTCGTGTAACCTTATGTACCACTCTACTTGCTGTCAACTTATCGCCACCAGCAAAATCACCTACCACTTGAAGAAAACAGCCAGTTGCCAGAAAGCGCAACGTTAGGAGTACCATTTCTGAAGAAGTGAGGGCATGATTTCTACAAATAAATAATGATTTATGTTTGGCATGTTTAATTATTATAAAAAAAAATGTTTTACCTTTTACTCCTTGTTTCAATTGCAGGTGATACACGGTTTATAACATACTCTACAGTATCTTTTGATAAACGAAATCGCTGCAAAAATTCGTTTTCCCTTCACTTTATAAAATGATTTGGTCGTTCTCTAAACTGACGCCTCATTCTAGGATGTAAAACGGCATCTACTAAATCCAAAAAATCTTCGTCATCTGTTGGGGCTTCGTTCAAGTAATCCATTGTAACAAAACACAAAAAAACACTCAAAAATGTATAATTCAATATCTGAGGTTATAATCACTTGTCAAACCGTTAAACTGCAGTTCACTCGCTTAAGGCCGAGATCGGCCGATCAGTTTAAGCTACGATTTGATCGACGTTTAACGTTTATGCAACCCGATTTTGCATTTGATCTACCGTTTAACTTTGAACCTGAGTTCAATATCTTTATACAACTGGGCCTTAAAGTATAATCTATTTAATATATTAAGCTATATTAATTTAGTTTTTAAAACTAGAAACTTGCAAAACAAAACTCTAAGGAGCAGCATTTTGGGCCCCTAACCGGTGTTCAAAATGCCTACCCTATGCTTATTAAACTAAATCTCTGTTATCCAGACTATTATTTCATAGATCGTAACAGATCGTAAGTTATAAAAGGTAAACCCAGACAATAATATTAAAATGTAAATTCAAAACAGACGTTTTTTATTTTTTATCGTAGATAGTCTATTTAGAGCAGATGCCAACTCTCTGTTTGATTCTGACAGAACCCTTTTTCATGATTTTTTGCAACCGTTTCAAAAGTTGCTTTTGTTGTTGCCTCGTTCTTTGTTTTTCTTTTGTTAAATTATATTTCCCTTGTTTGGTGGGGTTTTGTATCTGAAATTGAAAATAATTAGTTGTTAATCTTTCCATCACAATCACAAAAATTTGTTTATTTCGTATCGCATAATTAGTACAAAACGATACAACCATGAACTCATCATAATATCAGGATCAGGGATTGCATTTGTAGATGGATTTGATTTAGATAGTGGTAAAACTTGTAAAGTCTAAATATATAAATACTATGCACAAATATATTACAAATTCATTAAGAGGTCGATTTTTCACCCTTTACATTTTCATACATTGTCATTTGAATTGCGAGTTCCGTAATATTTCACTAAGTAACAACAACAATCTTGAAAGGTATTCAGGAAAACGAACAAGAGTTCTTATGGGATTAGCCAAAGACGAACATAAATTATTGTTCTGCATATTTGGCATACCATGATAACATATGCTGGTGGTGTTACATGTTAACATTTGGGTTGTCAGGACTTGGTACTCGTATAGACTATAATACATAATATATTTAAAGAATTTATGAACTTACCTTAGTCAATCAATTAAAACTCTATATTCAGTTAAGTAAGCACCTATTATTTTAACAGCTAACAAAACAATCACTTATCTACCTAAGTCCTAAGTATTTATTTACCTTTCAGTAAACTTCTGGTCACCAAAATAAATTTTTAAACAAAAATATTAAATCTAAATACAGTTATTTATAATGAAAAAAGGGAGGTAACTGTATGAGGTATGTTATAGTATTAAAAAAAATTAACAAATATGGGCAATGCAATTTGTTTATTTATTTTTTCAGTATAGTGGGAAGGAATAATTTTAAAATCTATTTTTATATTATAATATATTTATTTATTACAAAATAGTTTATTAAATACAAATTAGTTTACATATTAATGAGCTCATGTATGAATAGTTGTTGCTCACTCGTTAAACACCAGCATTCGTTGAAGGAAGAATTAATTATTATTTAAAAAGAAATATCCCGTTTGATCACACAAAAATTTATCTTCTCTACCAGTTAGGCATATATTATTCCAGCAATCATCTTTATAGACATCGGAAGCAAAATATCGTTGTCTAAGATTGCGATCTTGTACATTACATGATTCACAAAGACTTCTAACTATTCACTAATTTTTTCTTGCTACAGCTGACACATTGTGTTGTTTTCTGTTCGACAAGTTAAGGATTCTCTTCAAGACATTTCGAGCAAAGTTTCATATAGATAGATTCTTTGTCAAACATAGTATAACAGTTATGTCAGGTTACCATGTCGTCACAATAACTTCATTTTGGAATCCCATTCTTTTGGAAATGGCATTTTGATGGTTATCTGGTAATCAAGGTTGGAATCAGTCATGATTTTATAAAAAAGTCAAAAATACTTTTTTAATCAACTCTTTGATTCGGACTTTTCTAAATTAATTCACTAAAAAAACAAAATTTAATTTATTTACTAAAACAAAATAAAAGAAACAACATGTAATCTTATATCTTTATCTTTATAATAGAATCTAATTTTACTTACTCTATACCGGTTAACAGCATGTACTATTGTAGACTCAAGGAGTGGGCTGTGTGACTGGAAAACTCTCTTCTAAGTAATTGTGCCAACTGGGCGCCACTGATTTTTATATTATATTTGAAACGGACAAATTCCAATATTTACTACTAAAAAAAAACAGAAAATTTAGTAGATTTTTGTATAATGCTTCATTCGACAAATTAACAAATGCACAAGTATGTGGCAACAGTGTACAGCCACGACACAACTCTACCGACTAAACTGTACAAAAACGGAATGTAGCCACTTGGCTAAACTTAAGCTACATACAAAAATTAAGTATTCATCGAAAATAACAACTAAAAGTTTGTCAAATTAAAGTAGGAAATTCACTATCTAGACGCAGAGTTAGTTAATTCACCCGTGAGAGATCTCTATAGTGGTCGCAGTACTTTTTTTGTTTATGCTACCTTGATTATCGAAAATATAGTTATAACTTACAAAATCTGGAACACAATGGCGGCATTTAACTACCTTGCCTTCTTACTTCTTCTGCACTTTCTTAACTCGCGTAGATTGGAATTCAAATATCAGCAGTTTCATATTCCTAGGAACTGCAAGGTATTTTTACCAAACTGGTATTTTAACTGGTTATAATTTTTAACTTTTTATTTTTACATTAAACACTCAACTCAACCGTACCAGTCGTCATCTTCATCGCCTTCCACACCCATTCTCCTGTTTCGATCCTGCCATCGACCCAACTGCGGCTATTCGCGCAACCTTTTTACACTGAAACATTATTCGCATACTTGATTTGTCTGCGCACTACTCTGATCACTAGATGGCACTACTTAGACTGTCTCTTAGATTAATTACAACTAAACATTATTGAATGTGTTCCTTCCCGCTTTATATAGACTTTAAAATTGGGACCGTTACAGTATGTCCGAAAACTGAGTCTTCCTCGGTGTAATAATAAAGATTCGTCGAGGGACAATTGCTTTTGAGGTATAAACAAGCTTGAAAACGATTTATGAGCATGTTTAGTAGGGGATCAATTTTTTCCATATACTTTGCACCTTTTTCTGCACAGGAAAAGCATTGCAAAATTTGCTCGAATCTTCGTCCAGACGTCAAGTATAAAAAATGGGGTGAAAATACAGAGGATCTGTTGTGAAAAGCTGCCTTCTGTAGGGTAAGGAGACATGAGCTTGTAACAAACACAATCCAAAAATGTTTTCTACAGTTACTGGCCGTGGTCTGAACTGTATTCTCCAGCATCATCAGTAAAAGGATCAACAAGTTCCTCTTGGTCGTCGGTTGAAACATCATCAAATAATTTCTGGAGACGCTGCTGTTCCCTCTAATAGGGGTCTGTCATCTACAAAAAAATAATTGTTTTGAGAAAAAAATTGAGGTTATTATTGTCTATAATTTACGGTAACATACATAACAATGTTTGTTCAGTAAATTCGTATTCTGTGGTTGCAAAATTGTATAAATACTTACGATTGTTACAGCACTCTATATGAAAACACAACAAAAAAAATATATATTTCCGCCTAGTGACACACACCAGTTGACTAGCAGGTTTTCAATGCCACTGAGACGGTTATAGCCGCCCCTGCGGTATTACATAGCACTTGCGCGCGCTGTATTACCCGAGTAGTGGGGATTTTAAAAGGCAATCACAACTTGTCACTTTAAAAACGTAGATGTTGTGTGCTGTGACACCAACATATTATATAAAGGAATCATATGAAGAATTGGACGGTGTTAGCCGTCTGGTCATAAATCACGAAAACCTTGGTGACTGAAATAGCCGTCCCGTCATATCACGAATTTCGGAAAGGGACGGTTATAACAGTTTTGTCCAACAATGTGCTAGGCTTGCTGGCACCACGTTCATGATAGCTCCGGTAAGTGCCATCATGCGACGTCTGTCGATCGTTACGGCACTCGGGGAAGTTGGCTGTTCTGGTTTGTGATATTGTTAATGCAGATTCCTTCGACGTCCATATCGGCGAAAGGAAACTGTAGTTCGTCGTCCTGGAATGATTCGAGAGTGGCTGGTGCGCCATCCTCGTAGGTACTCTGTTGGGTGTGTGTTGGGTTTATTGGAGTGCACCCGTAGTGGGTTGTGGGCCTCTGGGTGGCTGCTGTGCTTGGTTCGGTGCTCGTGGTGGCGGTCTTTGGGGTACGGACCGGGCTTTACCACGTGCGATGTCTGCTTCTACCTTTTCAGCTTATTATTACCATATCGTCTAAGGAAGCGAACTGGTTATTACGAAGGTTCTGGCTGATGATGGGTAGTAAGAGTTCGATGACTCCTACAGCTTGTTCTTCCTCGGAGAGATAGGGTTCAAGCCGCATTGACAAGGCTTGTTTCTTCATGATGAAGTTCACCACGGATTCTCCTTCTCGTTGCGGTACGCCATAGAGCCTTGATTTGAGCTCAGCGCGTACGGATGCGGAGTCGAACTGCTTCAGGAACATTTCTTTCTTGATGTTGCTATAGCATGCGTGGGCTCTTCCTCGAAGGCGTCCCAAGAAAATGTTCATGCACTCGTCATCTTGGATTTGATTCCTCTTGAAGAACCGTTCGATTCTGAAGAAGGCAGGGTCTTCCTCCTCTCTTCCTTCGTATGTGAAAGGTGGCGGACTGGTAATGTGCGCGTGGGTTGTAGCAACAACAGCAGCGGATGCAGTGGGTTGCAGGGCTTCTTTGAGGCTTGCGGCCAATGCGGAAGCCAGGGTAGTAGCAAATTCATTGGTTTGCCAAGCAGCAGTGGGGTTGGTGCTGGTGTCAGCTTGTTGGTTTTCAGGTAACCAGCGATTTGGAATCGTCCTAGCGTTGTACGATATTTCGCTGTCTGAGGTAGCTGGACGTCAGGGTGGTATGGGCGGCCTATTATTATTAGCCTGTGCTGGCGTAGATTTTTATTATAATATGCCTATTTGTACAACTATATGTATATGACGATATGTCGTGAAAAATGGATCACATTAAGAATAAATTCAATTTTAAAAACTTCACTTGCTTTATTGCTTACTAAAGGGTGGTCCAACCAAAACGCACGATGTTAATTGTAAATAAAACAAAGTTTTCGAAGAATTATCTTAATATTTTTTATTATGATAGAAGGATCTATGACAATTATATGTGAAACAAAATATCGGCCAAATGCTCGCCACGGCTTCGGTGGCATACCTCTATCCGATGGTCCATATTTTCAATGTCTCTGAGATATAATTGAGGTTCAATGTCGTTAATGTGCCGAATTATCTCATCCTTTAGCTCTTGAAGTATTCTTGGCTTATTGACGTACACTTTTTCTTTTAAATATCACCAAAGAAAGAAGTCCAACGGTGTCAAATCACATGATCGTGGCGGCCAATTAACATCGCCACGACGTGAGATAACACGGCCATTGAATTTCTCGCGCAAAAGAGCCATTGTTTCGTTGGCTGTGTGGCAAGTGGCACCATCCTGTTGGAACCACATATCGTCCAGGTCCATATCCTCAATTTCTGGCCACAAGAAGTCCGTTATCATCTCGCGATAGCGAACACCATTCACGGTAACTGCTTGGCCGACCTCATTTTCGAAGAAGTACGGCCCGATGACGCCGCCAGCCCATAAACCGCACCAAACAGTCACTCTTTGTGGATGCATCGGCTTTTCAACAATCACTCGTGGATTCTCATTTGCCCAAATGCGGCAATTCTGCTTGTTAACGAATCCACTGAGGTGAAAGTGTGCCTCGTCGCTGAAGATGATTTTCTTTGTAAAGTCACCATTCACTTCTGTCTGTTCAACCAGCCATTCGGCGTATTGACGACGCTTGAAATGGTCAGTAGGCTTCAGCTCTTGAGTCAATTGAACCTTGTAAGCGTGTAAATTCAAATCTTTATTCAAAATTCGCATCAGTGATGTTCGTGAGATGTTCAATTGTTGGGCACGACGACGAGTCGAGGTTGACGGCTCTTCTGCCACACTATCGCGAACAACAGCAATGTTTTCCGCAGAACGAACTGGGCGAGCATGCACAGGTGTTTTCACATTTCCTACAGACCCGGTTTGCTGAAATTTGCGCACAATTCTCCCGATTGTGGACACATTTGGTCGATTATGCTGACCAAAAAAATCACGAAGTGCACGAAATGCATTTTGATTTGAACGCCCATTTTCGTAAAAGGCTTCAACAATCTTAACGCGCTGCTCAATTGTGTACCTCTCCATGGTTGAATTTGTCAAACACTGAAACAAAGAAATGTCAAATTAAGTTGAGCAAAAAACTTGACGTTAAGGTGTGACTCACAATTAACATCGTGCATTATGGTTGGACCACCCTTTATTATACGTATAACTGCTGTAATTACAAATTACACATTAAATATATTTTATGTAGTTACTTGCAATACGGTAATTACAATACACAAATATAACTTTAGAAATTTTATTATTACAAATTCGCAATCATTTTTACTAAGTGTTAAGAATAAAATATTATGACTTATTATATTAGTATAAATTCATATCACAATTTAAATTTAAAACAAATTTGTACATCTACACAGATGGCAATATTTTATGAAACAAGGATGTGTTTTGTACTGGCCGCTGAATTTGACAAAATCCGATGGGACAATAGTTCTTGAATTAATTTTAGTTGCTGCTCATTTATTTGAATTTTCGCAAATAAATCATCTACTGTTATCCTTTTCTCCAAATACAAATTCATCCATTCATGGATAATATTCATTCTTCTTAAAGCCTCCGACAAGAATTACATTAGATTTTTATAGTTATAAATTTTATTCATCAATGTCACCGTTAAGTATGTTTTTCTTAAATAATCCCCTTGATCATACTCTAACATTTTATCCACACAGCACTTTTTACAGATCGTATTATTTATTCTATCCCGATTCCAGAACAGAGCCGTCGCTTTTTCCACACATGTTTTTTTTAATAACTCTAACTAGAGTTTATTATTGATCGATTTTGCTTTACTGTACATTTTTTATTATTAAACTAAATTTTAATGTATATGTTGAGTTCATTTTATAGATACGTATCGTATACTTGTAGTAGGGATTAAAATGAGGAATATTTTAAAAATGAAAAGGTCAAACCAAGCCCTCGCTTATTGATTTTAAATTGTCTTATTAAGTTCCCCAGAGCGAGATTTATAAACGAGTATAATGCACTACATACAACTGGTTAAAGAATTTGAAATAAAACATGAATAAGGTAAACCACCATCTAGTCTTAGACGCTATTAGCATATTTTTACAATAAGAAATGTATTGTAACCAACCTATTTACGTTACAAACATATGTTATTTGTTAAAAAGGTTGTTGGTAATTTATATTAGTTGGTAAACCAATTAACTGAGACAAAATCAATTAAAAAAAAATTGTAAAAACAAGTAGTCTCGAGGCAACCAGTTATGGACAACTAAAATTCAGTAATTGACACTCAGTCATTGACAATTGCAAGATAACGAGGAAATTATATTTATTAGATATTCTAATTATATGTAAATGATAATAGCAGTTTTCTGGAAAATGAAATAAGGATAACGGTCAAAACTTTGATGATGAACATGATGCCGTATCAACATCAACTGGTTTGACGAATTTATATTTGATCCTGTCACCGGAAGTAATCAGCAGAGGAGGGGGCAGTATTCCTAATACAGCGGTCTTATTTACACTGGAGATGTTTCTCGTCCATTCTAAACATTGTTTTGTCTTCATTTAATAGCCTCAAACACATAACTTCTATCTCATTGTCGTTATTGTATAGGTTTTGCAGAACGCAAAAATATCTGTATTAGGTTGTTTTACGCTTGCCTCCAAAAAACTTTATCAGTAAATAGTCTCCGATGGAAAGTTTGTTTTGTACATCAGTTTCATAGAAGTCTTCTTCAACTTCAAATAGATCAATATCAGCTAAACTATCGTCACTCACTTTCCACACTTCCTCAGACGTTTCTCAATCATCTGTGATGGCCTATAATTTCTTTGTCTCTATTTGCTGGTATTTGATAGGTAGCTGTTGGCTACCTTTGTATATAAATTTTCTACAGCTCGTTTGTACTGTTCCTCGCCTATAAACCCAATTTTTTTAATGTGGCATCCAAAATAGTTGCTTGCGCTATTAAATTGTTTCCTTCTATATCTCGAAAGCGGTTCTTTAGTTCAAGTTTAAGTTTTTTAACCATATTTCCAATTTGAGGCATGACTATTTAAATCGTTAGAATTTAAAGGTTTACTGATCTGCTTATAATAAAATATAATAATAGAGGCACTAATATTTTGCTCTGAGCACCTTAGAGAAACATTTCTCATAAATAATGTTGTCTCTATAAACAAAATAACATTACTACAAATTCATAAATAGGTAAAATATTACTTTACCAATTACGAGGTTTGTTAGCGTACACTTGTTTAATGAAAGCTTCTCTCTTCGCCTTAACCAAAAGTAAGTAGCTGCTAGTTTATTGGTTATCAACAAGCCCATCAACCTTTTAACCAACTCCTGGCAGTCCTTCCCACCTAATCTTTTTACTTCATTAGCCTAAAACATTATTTTAGTTACCTACAAATTATTATCATCTATAAAAAACAACTGACAGCATTTGAAATATTCTAAGCATCATTTAAAAACGCATTTAACTTTTGAAGATCCTCTTGTGAATTAATAATTGGTAAATGAAATCTATGGAAAACCGACTGCTGCCTCGATGTATCGTTTTCAGGAGTGAATTTGAGTTTGAATTTCGAGTTCAACGCGACGCTTCTTTATGCTAGACGTCAGTTATAAATTTCTACAATACAAACATATTTATTACCCTAGCAACCGCCTTGTAACTTGATGTTCTTATTTCTCTGGCATGTCCATATTATTTGTGAAAACTGCTTTTTAAATGAAATGTATGAAACTGGTGTAACGAAAACCGTTGAACGACACACGTCCTCGGTTGATTATAAACCTCGGCTACGCTACGCTACGCCTCGGATTACAAACTCCACCTCGCCCGTTATTTACTTGTTAACGGCCTTGTAACGTTAATAACTAGTGAATCATGCATCTGTATTCAGAAACTCCGAGATATACAAATTCTCTGGTACTTACTTTTCTTCAATCATTCCACTCTTTTTGTACTCCCGGTGTTGCATTAAGAGTTGTAGTGATTTCTATCCACTTGCTTCTTTCATTTCGGAACCCGTATATTGGTTTGATATTTTTTGTTTTACCAAAAATAGATTGTTTTCTATAAATTCCAGCAGTAATTGTTTTTGCGTTGGTGAATAATGTTTTTTTGACATCTTAAAAAGAAGATGAAGAAATAAGTACTATATTATGGTAATAAATTTGCTTAAATCAGTCAACTTAAAATGTATAACCATAACCTAACAAACTTGTCAAAAATCACATTATTAATATTCTGCGTAGTGACAACCAGTATTTTAACGTTATAAAACAAAAAGTAGCTACATTGTAGCGACATTACCACTACATGCTAGTCGAAAATAGCAAAAACGAAGTTGTCTAACATGCAGAATACCATAATAGTGTGCAAGTCATTTTGCTATACGAATTAAAACGCTAAGCGATTAGTAACGATACGTTTTCGGATGCCACTTAGAGAATACCCGTCCTGGTCCTTCTCTATATGATTCCGTGGTGTGGATGTCGTAATGTCGATGTTCGGGATAATATATTATATATAGGTTAAATATTTATTTATCTATATAAAACAACCAACGCACTGAAAAATCACTTGTTTCGACGAATAGCAGACTGTAGATATAAAAAATAAATTACAAGAAAAATTAAAGGACACCTTTGAGCAAAACTGTTTTCGGCAAACGGTATGGAACTCGATAGGATAGGAGAAAATGTGATGAGTTCACAATAACAATGATAACAATAAACTTAATTAGTTCAAAAAATAGAAAATCTAGGTATCGCGTGGTTCGTTTCGTTCGTTCGATTCGAGACTGGCTTTTTTACCTATTTCCCTCCAAAGGGTCTTATCATTTGGATATTTTTTAAAATAACTTTCTTTCTGATTCAGATAATGGAATGAAAATTGTAGGTAATAATCATACCATAAGGTTCTTTAACTATCATAAGTTTCATCAGTTATAAATAAGGATAGTTTTCTAACTACCCTTAACAGAAATTTTTCGAATTTTTTTTATTCCCTTAAATTATCAAGGAAATATTATTTTTTAATGAATTAGACTTTTTTGAAGTAAAAATGTCTACTTTTTTTTCGAATTCTGCGTAGTTTATTCAAAAATAATTATTTTTTAAATAATGTATGGCTCTGAACAGTAACTTTTTTTTAACATTTTCACATAGTAGGCATCTTTCATGGTGACAGTTTCATTGTAATGAATTATTGTCACTTTCGCGTGCTATCGTTTAAGTTCTTACTCTTAGAATTCTTAGTTGTGATCTTTGTGCTTGACTTTGCATTTCATTCGATTTTTTTACAACTATGAACCATTATGAGCAGATGCTCTTCTTACACTTGCAGTAGGCTTACGTTAAAAAAATCCTAAAATCACTTCGTCTAAATCATGCCTTCGCCTCCTTGGATGACCAAATTCACGATGTCTTGGAGTTAGGGCTCCTGATTCCATCGTTCTTGAATGAATTTTCCCAAACTATTTTGCAGATGGTTGCCTTCTATCAGGGAAACGTTACCGATCCTCTTTTTGAACCGCCAGATTATTTCCATTGCAGAACCCATAAGTAATATGTATATCGGCATATTCACGGTTAGTAAAATCATTATGGTTCGTGGTTGTAAAAAAATCGAATGAAATGCAAAGTCAAGCACAAAATTCACATCTAAGAAACATAAGAATTTAAATGATAGCGTGCGAAAGTGACAATCATTAGTATCATTACAACGAAACTGTCACCGTGAGAGATGCCTTCTAGGTGCAAACACCCTGTATGGAGATTTTAAGTTATTTTAATTGTAGGCAACCAATATTACCATATATTTAAGAATGCCTAAACACCACTAATGGAATAAGTTTCAGAGAACTTCTAAATTCAGTTATAAAAAATTTAAACACGTCAAAAAATAGATACACAACATAAAAAATTTATTTACGATTGCGCCATAAAACTGCATCTTTAATTTTTTTTATATATTTTATGTACTATATAGAAATATAATTCTTTATGAATTCATAACAGGTTTTAAACTAACCTTATTGCAATTAAATGCATTGGTTAAAACAAATGTTAAAATTATTTTTTTATTATAAATGCATACATCTTTTTATAAAACTAAATTGTTTGCCGGGCCTAGTCATAACCATTTGTAGTTATGATTCTGTTGTGTTGTTAAAAGATTAAACAGTTAAATTTCCAGCAAATGTAATATGCAAGAAATATATACGTAATACATTTCTTTATTGATTTCCTAGAAGGATTCAGGCTCCATAAATATTTTATTATTCTCATTTGTAAAAATGCATTGCTCTTAAAATTTAATTTTATTCAATTTGTTTACTATCATAGATCATCATTATAAATCCATTAGTATATGGGACTATAAGGATTAATAATTCTTAAAAGCATACCTGCCCTTGAATCCAGGTATAGACGTATCAGTTGTCCATCAGTTCTACCGTATCCGTTGACAGAAAACTTTCACATTATTTTTGGATGTTCGTGTAATGTGGTTTTTATGAGTAATACAGTTTTACAATCGGTAGGAAAAGGAGATGGATTCACATTATTTTTGTCTGTTGAAGCAATGTAGTTTTAATAATATAGTTTTACAGTGGATAAGGAAAGGAAACGGAATCTGGTGAGTAGACCTGTTACATACATTTTCCATTTTATTCAAGACCCTGTATTAACATTTGCAAATTATTTTGTCTATTTATTTCTGTCGCTTGACTTAAGCTCGGTACAAACCAATTGAAATTTTGTTCATGATCGGTTTGGTAGGACTTAATATAGTCACGATCCCACGGCAAAGTTAGATCTGAATTTGAAATTATAAAACTTATCATCGTAATGTGAAAGGGCCACTTTGTTTTATAACTTCGTGTATATATCGTGTAACTCGCTTCGGAAAAAAATCATCTTTCTAAAAATTAAACCACCCCACTACGATTTTTTTTGTATTCTTCAGCTGCTAAAATGTTCTTTATAACCAGTCTTAATTAATTAAACATAATTAAAACTTTGTTTAAAGCTTCAAATAACTAAATATTTAATGCATGATTTCACCAATGCTCACCCAGGCATCATGCTTTTTAATTTTGTTATAATAAAGCCCATATTTGGGGTTCCACAACACTGGGTATTGTTCATTGCTCATAAGTGCCTACTAATTTTAACATTTCCCCGTTCCACTCTATTTTCAAAGTATTGTACTCGTATACATATTATGTGGAAATAATAAATCTTTTCTTATTAAACAGATTAATATGTATACACAGTTGAAAGACATTATTAGTATTGCTGAAAATACATAAAATACCAATTGGTCAGGTAGAAGGTAATAAAATACAACACGAAACATGTTGGTATATTTGTCTTAATGCAAGAAGAATATGCGCAAATAATATTATTATGTACATGTCAGCAAAACATATTACTAACAAAAAATTATGTCAAAAAATAAGTATCAAGGCATTGCACTTAAAACACAAAAATATACATCACATTGTAATATTACAATTATTATTATTGATGCTTAAATAAAATCGTTTTAGACAACATTGACTGAACTCTTTATTTAGAACTATCAATTTTTGACATTTCATGATATATTCTAAGATATGTATATGTATTTTTTAATATCAATTTAGTTAATACCAGAAAATGGTTAATTAGGGGATCGTCGTCATAAATGTGTTTTGAAAATGCCTTTGCAATATTTTGAATACGGGTTTGGAATGTTCTATGAATAATTAGTTTTATGTGATTCACAGTTTATGTAAACTGTAAGGGTACTTTCCGGATATTTGCAAATGGTAAGTTTTGAAAATGTTTGATTTGTTTCCAAAATGTTTAAACAGCTAGCACATTTAATTTTGTTCTTCATTTTTCTAACAAATCCAGCTGCATAAGCGATAATATCTTCCGAATATAATGTCAACTGCGAAATATTTGAATTTAAAAAAGAAGTGTCAGCCTTTGCAAACAATTTCTATTTGACTTTTATTCATTTTCTGTAATGTTGACCGGATCCACATATCCGCAATATCCAAAGTTTTATAAATAATGCTGACTGGTTCACCGATTTTGTAAAAAAATAGCTTCCTTGAGATGTTTCACTTTTATATTTCACAGTACACACTTTTGTAGCCTGTCGTTTAACGTGCTTTGTTAAGAAATCCATATGTTTATTGTGATTTCCCAGTTACCAGAATGTTTGAAAAATTGTACTTCTTTGCTGCTCTTTCATAACATTTTAATCTACAGTTTTACAATTTTCCTTCATTTGTCGCGCTTTGATAATTTTTTTTATTCTACATGATTCATACTCTTCTCCTAAATTTCTTTTTTTCTTAGCATCGTTTACTTTCCAATTTTCAGTGCATCTGTATCGTTTCCTGGATGATACTTCCTTTCTAGGATAATTTCCTGAATCTGAACCTCAGCGGGTGGAACTTAAAATTTACGGAAATTTTATTTTTACACTAATTAATCAAATAAGACAAATACATTTAAACATAAAACGTCTTGTTAAAGTTAAATGCTTATTTAAGTTATTAATTATAATTTTTTTGTGCTTACACTTACATCGAGAAAAAAAACTGTTAGATTAACAGTTTGCACGGTTAAATATAGCGAACCCAAAAAATAGCTTCACTTAGCCTTTTAAAAAGAGTAAGAGAGAGTACTTAATTTATATATATTTTATTTACTTCAAGGAAAATGTTGCGGTCAGACTAAAAAAAGTTATTTCTTAGTGTAAAAATAAATAATTAATTCACTGAGAACACCCTGATAAAGAATACATTGTTCTAGACACTCCACACAATAAAAATCATTTTACTCCCCACTCTGTTGGTTTGTTCTTGATGTATTGCTTGATGTTTAGAGCTCCTTTGAACGGAACAATTTGTTCATCGACGCTGTAAACTTCTTCGGGATCCAAACTATTACATCTTTCTCGTATAGCGTTATACAAAGGCCGAATTTTCCAAAGTCTTTGTCCAGAAATTGAATGGCATTCCTAAGTTTGAAAATCCGACTGACCCACATATTATCAGTTATTAGGGAAATCGCAAAATTTGGCTCCCAGTACATGCGAACTTTTGGACAACCCTTTCCCATCACCAAAAGGATTCCAAAAAATGTCTTGAGTTCAGATACATTAGTTACTGAATTTTGAACGGCATACAAGTTTGTTTTTTTCTGCACAAGACTGCAGCAAGTTATCTGTAAAGTGCTTTGAAAATATTTCCAGTAGAGAGGGCAAATTTATTACTTGAGAACTAGGCAGTTGGTAAAGCCTGAATAGTCGATGGCATTTCCTTTTAGGTATCCACTTTATATTCTTTTCTCTGTAAGATTTTGAGCTTTCAACAAATATTCCGTTGCAAATTCATTTGCTGTTTGGCAGTTTCGACCAACGGAAGCTCTTCTATTTCATGTGAAATAGGGCTATAGTCTGTTTAGAAATGAAAGAGAGTAATAAAAGCTTATTATGTATGCAAATCGTAAATAAATGTAGTACTGGTGCTTATATTCAATATTTTTATACTATGTATTATCGGTATAGGTGAGGTGTACTTTTAAAAAAACTTTGTGTGACCGGGTAGTTCGGTAGTTTAGCTAAGTTAGGTTTGTAGCTGGAAATTGCCAACCTTAAAGAATCCAACGTATGAGCGTCAGTCAAGCGAGAACGGTGCTTATTTTTCGTTTGTTTAAAGTACAAAAATGCTGATTCACATAAATATGTTGATCCAAAACACGAATGCAGTTGTTCAACACATCTTTTTAAATTTGGGTATTTCTCGTTGGAAACCAATGGCCAGAAATCTAAACATGAGCCCTGACCTTGCTTTCAGAAACAGATCGCAACGCAAAGCAATAATTTCATTTTCAAGTGAAATGTGGTCCATTTGAAACGTTTCTGCAAATTTCTTAGACATTTCATAAGTGTCAATAATGGCATCATTGAATGGATAACTGATGAATTCCACCAACTTCTCAATTTTCCTAAAATCACTGAAGCGGATTTCGAAATCGGATACCACTGTTTTAATTTCTGAATTGTACTTATCAGGATTAAAAACATAGTTAGGGTGCTTTTCCATATAATCTTTGATGTTCGTAAATCGTTGAAACTTTTTCTTTTCAAGATCAACTATCATAGATGCTGCTTGATATTTGAACGCTTCAATAGAATTCATCATATCCGATACTGTTTTGTTCTTGCCTTGTAGTTCCAGATTTAATGTGCTAAGTTTTCCAGTGCAATTGGCTGAAAATGATAAATCACATTGCCAGTCTAAGTCTTGCAATTGCTGATAGTTATCACCCCTCTCGTCAAGAAATTTGATTATTTCGTCGAACAAATCTCTAAATCTTTGCAAAAACTTGCTTCGGCTCAACCATCTTAAGTCGGTATGTAATGTTAAATCTGTTTTTTTTTTTTTTCATCTAGTCGCAAGTTAAAGAGCCGTCTTTGAAGAGATTTGCCTCTTGTTGAATTTACAATTTTGAAACAAATATCCATTACATGTTTTATGATTAGCCACTTACTAGCCAGGACTTGTTGGTGAATTATGAAGTGGTAGCTAATAAAGTCTGGAAAGTCTTCGTGTTTCTGACAAAGAGAAATAAAACCATTATGAATACCTATCATTGGCGGAGCCCCATCAGTCGTTATTGATACAAGCTTATACAAAGGCAGATCTTGCCAGTATAATCTTTGAATTCTGTAAATATATCGAGGCCACGAGTTCTTCCTTTCAAGGAAATCAATTCTTCTGTCGTAGAGAAATCATCCGAATGAAAATAAGTAATTGTGCAGTGTTAGCAATGTCTGTTGACTCGTCAAGTTGTAGCGAAAAAGCAACGCACCGGCCGAGATCTTTTTGTAGTTGTTCGCTCACATTTTTCTCCTATTATTTTATACAAGTTTGGTCAAATGTAATGTAGTAGGTATATATTTAATATGCATATAATCAAGATTGGTGTTGTAAAGATGAATAAAAGTAAATATTGAAACATAATTGGTAATTCTACAAAAATAAAGAAAATATTAAATTAAACATACATTTAATATATACTTAATTAATTTACGGTTATATGACGTTTCGCCCCCAGCGTTTAGCTCCCACTGTTTTGCCCCCGCCGGTTCGCCCTTGGACGTTTCGCCCCCGTACCGTTTTGCCCCCGACTTGTTCGCCCCCAATAATGTTAGTAAATAAAAATGAAGCCAATTTTAAAATAACTATTTTTATTAAAATTCAAAATTATTAGCAATGCCTATCAAATAGTCCATATTATCTATCCTACCATAACTTTGTACAATATTTTTAATTCTTTTAGCAATTATGGCATATTTTTGGTTTAGTTTTGGTTTTACACATAACAATAATTGGGATATTTCATATCTGTGTAACGATTGTTGTTTTCTTAGTCCATTTATAAATTGGTATATGTTTGGAAATAAATTACCGCAAGTACTTTGAAAGCCCCGGTGCCAGCCTTCAACGCTATTATTTGTTCTGTGACGATCGTTTAATGTTCTATCATATACATTCCACATTTCAACAGCAAATAGGGGAGCTCGCCTTTGTCTTCTATTTCATCGTCCTATCTAGCAGTCTTCAAAATAATCAGCGATGGCCACTCCATTTTCAGGAAAGTCCTCATTTTCAATAAGGGTGTCAAACTGATCAGCTACTGATTCCACTGGAATAAAAGCAAGCCTTCGAATCCACAAAGCAAACTCATGAGATTGATTATACTGTGTCTGAAAAGAAATTATGTTTTTAAAATATGCATATGGGGATTATAGAGAATGAAAATTCTAACCTGCAAACCTTCTCGTTGAACACGACGGTAAATACTTTGACATAAGTGAAAAAAGCATCCCTGCACCTGTATTCCAGGAAACTCTTCTTGAAATGCCGAAATTGCAGCCTGCTCAAAATCCATCAAAACTGTTCTTGGCTGTAATCCTGGCCGAATATTGTTAATTTCTTGTAACATCCTCTTGTACGATGCCTTTGTTTTATTAGAAATTAGAACGTAGACAACAGGTAGCACAGTATCGAACCGTCTCACATGTATTGTGTACAGTTGCTCAAAAAGATTTGATGTACTGAATGTGCCATCAGCATACTAGTTTTCGGAAGCAGATAGCAAGTTCAAATTTTCTTGTGTTGAAAATATCAATATTTTTTGGGGAAGTAATTCATTTTCAGAATTAAAAAGAAGTTGCTCGGTGTGTCCATCTGTTTCGATACGTTGATAGGCCTGTAAAAAAATACAATATATAATATGAGAATAATATACTACTCAAAACGAAAAAGGAGCCACTTCTTGTTATTTGTGTCACCATGTATAAACATAAAATCATGTATCCTTTTTCATTTTAAGTAGATTGTTACAAGTTATAATATCTTGAGAGAGAAGTCGCTAAAGGAGTCTTTGGTTTAATGGCATTAATAATGATACTTACTTGAGGTATAATTAAATTTTCCAAATCTTTAGGCATAGGCGGCATATTTTCAACTTTTCTTTTTCTTTGGATAACTTTTCTTAGAGAGTCCTTTTTGGGAAGCAATGTTGAAATATTTGCGTGGATATTTTCTAAAACAGTTGCCATTATCTGTTGTGGATTTTCAGTAGGTGATTCAATTTGTCGTCGTACAGTTTTTTTAAATTCCTTTAGAATTCTAGATAAC
The DNA here is from genome assembly GCF_000390285.2 of Anoplophora glabripennis. Lineage (NCBI taxonomy): Eukaryota > Metazoa > Arthropoda > Insecta > Coleoptera > Cerambycidae > Anoplophora > Anoplophora glabripennis. The sequence goes on along the minus strand of NW_019417307.1, from coordinate 67,621 downwards.
TCTCTCATTTTTCTACTCGTTACATTGATGAAATGCTTTTCGCGATGTATTTTTAAATGCCTGGCTTATCTGTCCTCATCCTTGGGAAAACTTGACTTTTTAAACGAGGATCAATCCATTTAACACCTTTGATAAGAAAATTTTGTGCTTCAGATTGAGCATTTTTAAATGATGTGCCTTCTACACATATTTTTCTGTGTCGGTATAAAAATTTAAACGTATAGAAACCAAGACAATTTGTGCACGGCGGATATGATTGATCTGATAGAAGAGCTTGATTGGCAGGCAAAACACATATTCTTTTGAATTTTTCAAAAAGTTTGCTTTTTTCTTCAAAAGTGCTAATAAGTCTCTTCTCTTTCCTTAGTTGGTTTTCCTTTTATAAATATTTCTTGTACCTCTAATTCGTAAAAGTGATTTCCTGGCAAATGCCGTACAATCTCAGGAACTGTCACTTTTCCTCTTGTCTACATCTATTTCATTATCGTTTTTATTCTCAGGAACTGAAGTTAATTTATCTTCTGCGTTGCTATCTAAACTTTATGTTTTCCTAAAATGAATAATTATATTGTGATATTTTACATTTCACCTTCCTCGATGATGATGATGATGATGATGGAGTTCTCTTTTCGGCGGACTTTCGTTTTTTTTGGAGATTTTTCGAGTTGAAAGTCGTCTCCGATTGGTGATTGCGCTTTGGGAACCTCCTCATGTTCCACCACAGCGCTAACATATGCTTTATTTAATATGGTTTCATCTCACGGAGGCGCAGATGATCCGATATACTCCGAATCCCCAGAGTTTGAAGTTACCATTGCATTACATACGAGTATCTGATTCAGTGCTACAACGGTATTTGAAACTGCTTAAACTGGACGATAGTTTGAAGTATAATAATTCTGAATATTTCGACGAATCTCAGGCGGTAGTACCGGCATCGGTTTGCCTGAAGTTGATTTGCGTGACGTCACTTTTTTAGATTGCAATGCAATCGTGCGATCGTGCAATTTCATTATCGAACTGTTGATATTTTGCGTTAAATTAGTGACGGCGAGTGATTATTTTGGTGAATGAAGCATTATCTTCCAGCTCTTTTTGATTCTCTTGCGACATTACAGTCTGGATAGTGGACTCATCGCGCTCATTGTCTTCATCTTGCTCGATATTGTCAACGTTCTCGCGCATGACAGTGTCAATTTGCACAATTTCTTTTTGCACAACATCATTCTTACTATGTGAAGAAGCACTTACTCTTATATGTTTTACTCATTATTGAAATTTTATGAAATATTGCTATTTAAACAAGAGTGATGTATTTATCATTAGTCGTAAAGAGACATGAAAATGTTACACTTTTTCTGAAGTGCTATTTTAATTTTTGATATGTACTAAATAGTTACATAAAATGAGTGGCAGCAGTTAGATGTATGATTATTATTGTTATTAATTTTAATATTACCTATTCTTCGATACCAGTACTCGGAAGATATACCCCCTCCTTCAGTATCACAATGTAATTTAGACTAATACATGAATCTTCTATATACTCATTCGTATCATTTACCACTACACATTCATCTTCATATAAGTTAAACCTAACAATTAGGTCCATATTGTCACGTCTCCCGTTTAAAATACAAAAAAAATTATTGGTAATCAATTGGCCATCAAATGCCTCTCAAGGTGGCTCCTGACTGGCCCCGATTCACCAAGTTTCCGGGGCTTAAATATTCTCTACAAAATGCTGAGAGCATTAGAATTAAACCACCGGTAGAAGAATCGGGAACAATGTATTAATCAGTTCGCCAGTTTATAGAGAGAGAGAGCGAGATGGACATAGTCAATTCAATATGCATTCAATTTGCAACTGGACACTTTTCGTTGCTTTTAAATCTATTGTGCAATACCGACATGTCAGTGATTCGAATTATATTTATAAACTTTGTTCTATGAAATGAATCAGTATTTGTATTGAGGGTAATTTTGTAAAAATCTACTAAAGAAATATGTTTCCAAATAAAATAATGCCATATGTCCATAAATATTTATCTTTCAAAGTTTCTACATTTACAGGATGATTAAATTTTGAATATTACTCTTCCCTCTCTCTAAAATATATAGTTGACAATATAATAACTTCCTCTCCCTTCACATCCATAAAACACAACCTGCAGCAGGTCCCCCTTTTCACCGTCATTGAGTTTAAATTCCGTAGAATAAAATAAAATATTGTTCATTTTAAAACTGATATTTGTCAATTCTTCGACTTGAAAAATTTTAATACCACTAAAATAAAAATGTTCAAACTGAGGGAATTGACTATAATCGATAGTAATATTAATATTATATTTGCACACANTCAAGTGGAGGCTCCTGGCCATCAACTGGCTCTCAAGGTGGCTCCTGACTGGCCCCGATTCACCAAGTTTCCGGGGTTTAAATATTCTTTACAAAATGCTGAGAGCATTAGAATTAAACCACCGGTAGAAGAATCGGGAACAATGTATGAGATGGACATAGTGCAAGGGTCAGTTCGGTATGCATTCAGTTTGCAACTGGACACTTTTCGTTGCTTTTAAATCTATTGTGCAATACCGACATGTCGGTGATTCGAATTATATTTATAAATTTTGTTCTATGAAATGAATAAGTATTTGTACTGAGGGTATTTTTGTAAAAATCTACTAAAGAAATATGTGTCCAAATAAAATAATGCCATATGTCCATAAATATTTATCTTTCAAAGTTTCTACATTTACAGGATGATTAAATTTTGAATATTACTCTTGCCTCTCTCTAAAATGCTTATAGTTGACAATATAATAACTTCCTCTCCCTTCACATCCATAAAACACAACCTGCAGCAGGTCCCCCTTTTCACAGTCATTGAGTTTAAATTCCTTAGAATAAATTAAAATATTGTTCATTTTAAAACTGATATTTATCAATTCTCCGACTTGAAAAATTTTAATACCACTAAAATAAAAATGTTCAAACTGAGGGAATTGACTATAATCGATAGTAATATTAATATTATATTTGCACACAGACATCTTGATGAATACTGATAATAATTTCAGTAGTCTCATGTTCAACTTCTTTAAAATTGCTATGTAAGTAAGATCGTAATATTCCACTAATTTGTTTTTGATAACACTAATATTATTTGTAGTTGCGCGAGTACAAAAGCCACCAGACTGTAATTACGCTAGGGAATTTCTGTAGTAAAATCCAACATGAGTTTTAAATATTTTCTATACAGATATGCATCACAAATATTGGTCTTTTAATTCTGTACTTATGAGGAGAAATTATAAATCGCCGGGCGACCTCGACAACAGGTTCAGATTTTGCTTGGGGGCGTTGATTACGACGTTATTAGACCAGTCTACTGATAAGCGCACTCCGACACTCTCGACCGCGTGGGGCCCTGGGGCGAAGCCCCTCGCGGGAGCCTGACTCCGATATACCTACGTTGGGGCTGCTTTGGAGATACTTGCGCGGATGGCACGGGCGGGGTCCTAGGTGGAGGCAAAGCCTTTGGTGACGCAGGGCCCCAGAGGCAAAGCCCTAGGTGCGGCGAAGCCCTACGTGGGGATACTTGCATACCTACGTGGATATACCTGCATGTGGCGGCAGAGCCCTAGGTGGCCACATTTTGAATTTCCCGCCAAAAATGCTGCGCTCTGATTGGCTGGCGGGGGAGGGGAGGGGGAAGGGAAAAGAAGGAGTGGGGGTAGTCTCAACCGACGCCTTACCTACTCACCTTGTTTGACATTTTCGTAGCATGATCTGCATCTCCTTCTTTTCTTTCTTCCGTCACTCTCGTCTGTATTAATTAGACTGGGTTTTTCTTTAGTTACTGAGACACTTAGATCTTGAGTTAGACTATCAATTAACTGCTCTCTAAAAGCACCAGTCTGTATATTTTGTTTCTTGAAGTGTTTGTAAATGTGAAGCGAATTGATGACGGCCGTGTTTAGGAACATTTCGAGTATTATCTCATGATACCATCTAATAGTTTTGCGTAGTGGGGAAAAATAGCTGGTCATTTGGTCATACCAGCATTACCAGCATTTCTTTATCTCCTCACCCTTTTTGATGTGCTTTCCAGCAGCTTATAATTTGTGACATACAACTTTGCAGAAAGTGACGCTGTTCACGTTTATTTCCGAGCGCCCAGTAGTTATTAAAAAGTGTATTTCTGTCATCTTCTTCTATTTTTGAGCTGCATTTATCGCCACAGGGATTCAAATTACACTTTTCTGGAACTACTTTTCCTTTACAATTTACGTAATATGCTCCTTTATTTCTATGTGCTTCCATTATCTCCTTTTTCCAGTTCTCTTGGTGGCTTGGTGATAGTTGGAAGTAAAATAATTGTGAATATTTCAACGGTCCTCAAGCATCAGTACCGGCATTTGTCGGAAGTTGATTTGCGTAACGTCACTTTTTTGGACTGCAATTCGATCGTTCGGTCGTGCAATTTCATTATCGAACTGTTGATATTTAAACTCCTGACACCGAGTGATTATTTTGGTGAATAAAGCATTATCTTCCACTCTTATGATTCTCTTGCGACATCACAATCTGAGTAGTGGACTCATCGCGCACATTAACTTCATCTTGATACTAAAAATATCAGCGTCCTCGCGCACAACAATGTTAATTTGCACAATTTCGTTTTGCACATGATTCTATGTGAATCGTTAGAAACAACTTTGTTATCGTTTTTTTATTCAAATTTCACCTTCTTCCTCGATGATGATGGAGTTCTCTTCTCGACAGATTTTCGTTTGTTTTTGGTGACTTTTCGAGTTGAAAGTAATCGTCTAAGATTGGTGATAGCGCTTTGGTCGCACCTTTGCGAGAAAAGTGTTCCAACAATTCATTAACTCTCCGAAATTTTTCTACTTTGTGGTCCCCAACAATATTTAAAAACGATTTGTAATCTTAGGCTGCAAATACTTTGTCAGTTGACGGCATATTTGAAAACCGGTTTCGTCCCCATTGTATATTCTAGATGGGTCTCCTTCCAATTTGTTTTCTTTGACATAAGTTTCTATCTCTAAAAACCAACGTCGTATATCTTTTTCACAGATACATGAACTTGCAGACGTAACTACTTCCGAGGTCCTTTCCGAGATATTTGGATGGCGTTTCAAAAAAGCCTGAAATAACTGTACCTACCTACACATTATATGCAATGAGATGCAATCCGTATATACTGTGAATTGCCTTCCATAAAGGTACACTCTAAAATGTTCCACAGCTTCTACTATAGCTAGAGTTTCTAAGTCGTAAGAGTGATATTTCGATTCATAATCGGTGGTACGACGACTATAATACGCAACGGGTCGAACGATACCATTTTCTTTCTGTAGAAGTGCCGCTCAGATTTAAATCGAATCGAATTATAGAGCCCGATTAATATTTGCTCCTTAATCTCTTGAAAATCAAAATTTAATGCCTGACAGAGCGTTACCTTATCATGGAACTATGAAAAGATGCTCACACTTCTTCCCTGATACCTCTTTCTTATTTTTTTCCCATAACTCATCTCTGCTTTGCCTTAATGTGAATGTTTTCTTGAATGCCGTTTTAAAATCATCAAAGGATTTAATTATGCTAGATTTTTCACAGTACCATTTTCTGGCACCCACTAAATGCACTTTTGCTGTTTCTAACAATACTTCCTGTGGCCAGTTATGCAATATTGCTGTGCTTTCTAAACTAGATAACCAGTCTAAAGCGCTCTTGCCCAATGTTTCTCCATCAAAGTTGGCAATTGTTTGGCTAAAATCTGGTACACCCGGTAAAGAGTTTCATTTTCTCGTTGATTTGATGTCAATAAATTTAGAAGCTTGTGTTCTGTTGTTTTTCGGTTCTCTTCCATCGTTTTCATCATCTGCATGAACTGGGACATCATTTGGCATTCCATACTTGGCTGCGTATTTTCCTTCGCACTTTATAATTCAATTAAATTCCCTCGAAGTGCGTTTTCTTCAAACTGTTGGAACTCTCCAAGATTATATGACATTTTTCAGGTTATGGTAGTTCAATTCTCTTTAGGCGTTGGATGCCTTCTAACTTCTCACTGACCGACAAGTCTAGTTCTTTTCCGCTAGTGATATTGGCAGTACTGGCACTACTGATGGAACACTACTCCCACTCTACTCTTCCGTTATTTTGGGACGTTAGCTTCTCCGATTTTTCCCTCGCTTTTCTTTGAGGTTATGTCCTTTCCTTCGATACTTTTCTCAATATTTCGTCTCTCTCGTCACACTGTACTTATGCAGTTGGCTTTTTGGTTTGTCTCCCAACATAAGAGGATTAGTCAGGTTAGCTTCTAGGGCCGGGTAAGGGGGCCAGAAATGTTCTACTACGCTTTTGAACTTTATTTCCCTTTCACACTACACTGCTCGGCCATATGTCTATTCTCTACTCAATACTCATGTTACTAAACATTTACAATGTTTTAAACTATACTATGTGCTATTATTAACAATACTAATAACTAAGGAGCGGAAAAAATGCGCATTTAAATGCATAAAGTTTTCAGAATATATGCATCGAAATGAACAAAAAATGCAAATATGCATTTTTATTATATGAAAAATTATGAACATTAATGTTATTTTAAATAAAGCCAGAACTATTTCTTTATAATTAAACCCGTTCTTCAGAAATCCTATAATTTTTTATCTATACCACAGACTTATTTGAATAAATATAAATGAAACAAAAAAAAATCGTAATAAAAGTTTTTTATTCATAGATACACACATTGATACTTACCAAATTGCAAACCATAAAATCTAAAACATAAAAATCTTACAGTGACAAAATATTATTTGCGATTATAAAAAAAAATTATAATACAATTAATAATTCAACAATACCATTGATACATTCAGATAATAGCAACTTGCACAACATACAATTCGTAAATTACCAAACTATTCTTTGCAGTTATAAAAACAATTGATAACTAAATGTTTTTCAAAATTTTCCAAAAGAAAATTGTATCTTTTATCTGTAAACATATGTTTAAAAATGGAAAAACTTCGCTCAACATCTACAGAAGTTTTCGGACAGTATTTTAATTTTGGAATTAAGTGTGTTTCTAATTTATACAAATCCAGTTCTCTTTCGAAATTAGTGAAATTGCCTATAAAAACTTCTGAAATATTTTTTGGGATTTTGAAGCCTGTGTTATTTTCAATTACTGACATACATTTTTTTTAACCGCAACCCCAACAGTACCTGAAACTTTTTTGCAATCTACCTCAAATTGATTTATTAAAGCCACTGAATCTGTCAAAGAAACAGAGGTAGCCTCCAATTTCGTGAGTGCTACAGGTACAAAAGAATAATTTGTTTTTATAAATATTAAATTTTCTTTTACTTTTGGGTTAGAAAAAATAGTTTTTGCATTTATTAGAGCGGCAGAAGACGAGTCGTTTAGATCTTCGATAACTTTTTTAACTAATTCAAAGTTCTCGGCATAAAATATAGCAGCGGCTAACCAAGTTCCCCAGTGAGTTATTACTGGTTGTGGTGGTAATTGAATATTTGGACAATTTTTCTTATAAAATTGAACACGCGAAGGTGCTTTTAGAAATACTTTTTTTACTTGATTAATTAAATCATTTACCAATGAAAACTGGTCTCTTATACATTCTGCCACCCTATTGATACCATAAGCCAAACAAGTAACATGAAATAGGTTAGAATAAAATATTTTTAAATTTTGTGCTGCCTTAATCATATAGGGTGCAGCATCCGATAAAAGGAGTATGAATTTTTCTGACGGAACGCTGTTGGGCAAAAAAAAGTTGGTTAATGTTTCTCGAACAAATCTGGTTACACTTAAATTGTTGGTTTTTTCCAATTGTTTGGATGCAATTAAATAGGATCTACCATAATCATTGGTTTCCCTTAAGACTCCAATCAATGCGTATGCAATATATCTCCCACATGAGTCAGTTGTTTCATCAACTACAAGATTACAAGATAAAAATAATTTTCACCCACTTTTTTCTTAATGTCATTTACAGTTTGTTTGTAAATGACATCAACACTACCTTTACGTACAGTTGACTCGTCCGGTATGTTAAATTTACAATATTTTATCAAAAATGATCTTAAATCAGTTTTGTAAGTGGTATACTGGCTTCAATGAATGCCTTACATAAGTCATCATTGAACTGGGCTTGTTCGCCCGTGTTTTTTAGTTTTTCTTCAAGACAATGTTGTATTGTTTGCTGGGAGGGTTCCCCTCGTTGCAATTTTCGCACGTTGAGCTGGTGTTTTACTGATTTGACATGCTGATCCACAATAAATTTTTTATCTGCATGAATCTGTAAAATCCAAAAAAGCAATAATTAATTTGGGTTTACATTCGTTAAAAAATCGAATTTTAAAAAATGCTTGAATACGTAATTTATAAAAGCCAAAATTTCCTATTATACCAAAAAACATATATCTTTCTTTATTCACTATAGACTGGAAAAAAAAATAAATGTGAAAATATGGTTTATACTTACAATTTTCGAACAAGCTGTACAAAACAACGACATATGGAAGTTAGTTTTCGGCATTTTAACAAACACTGGCCAGACAGACACAGACACAATCCACTTTACAAAACAAGACACACAAGAACGTTTCAAGTAGACGATATCAAATATGTACATTAAAAATTGCCACCTCTTTGAACTATCGGATTCTGTTTGCAATATTAATTGCTTTTACTGAGAATACCCTATAGTGTGGGTTTATCCTGGGTAATTCTATGAATCTATACCTGAGTCGGCCCCATTGTTATGTAATAATTTGTGCCGTGCAATAAACAAGCAATCGAAAAGGGCCGGACAGGGTCTTTACNCTATACCTGAGTCGGCCCCATTGTTATGTAATAATTTGTGCCGTGCATTAAACAAGCAATCGAAAAGCGCCGGACAGGGTCTTTACTTGGCAATAAAATGCAATAAATGCTCTATTATTGGAAAAAATGCATGTTTTGTACAAAAAAGACAAAAAATGCAAAAAATTCAACAAAATGCATTTTGCATTTTCTCCGCTCCTTACTAATAACGTCTTTTCAACTTCGTCTTCACGGCTTCACTTCTCGACTTCCTTTCCTCCCTTCCGTCTCCTTCATACTCTTTTTCTTCTTCTTCATTTACACCACATATTTACATTATTTATTGGTTCTTTGGTGGACCTGGTGTCTCCACCACGGTTTTCTTTAGGAAATTTCCCTGTCATGTGGTGCTGTCTACAAATATTTAGCACTCTAAATGTGGAGATTCCCAGAATTTGTAAAAATGCTTTACCACACACCTGAACAAGTCCAAGCAGTCGTGACTTTACATAGTAAGTGATGGTAACTCCTTTTTGAGAACCTTCTTTATCACTTGGGCGTCGTCGTTTGGGTTATCCTGACTGGTATATTTTAGAATAAAACTATCCTGGGACACTTTTATCTCGATTAGTATAAAATGCTTCATGGAAGCGTCTTATGTCTTGCATAGGGAGATCATTACAACGAAAGTTTTTTTTCTTGTGTACGCAAGTTGGCTGTTTCGGTAGTCTCTGCGACTTTCTTCTACATTAAACAAAATAAACAAAAATTAGTACCACAAAACAACGGATATATTAACAAGATATAAGTTATGTTTAGGCATTAGCCTGGTTAAGTCGGTTTATTTTGTTTAGTGAAATAAAATAAGGAAGCACAATTTTTTTCTACTTTTTTGTAAAATATTTGAATTGGTTTAATACCTTTATAAAAAAGTAGAAAAACTATGTAGGAGCTACCCTAATAGCACAAAGACGTCCTATGAACATCCAAAGGATGTCCAAAGTCGGAAGTCCGGACATCCAATGGACGTCCGGTTTTTTATCGCTGGACGCCCATTGGAAATCCCACGGACGCACAAATGTCACAACTTCGTGCAACCCAGGGACGTCCACTACCGTACCACTTTCGGACCCACAGATGTTCGCCTCTCTACCAAATTTGTGCTACCCATAGATGTCTTGTTTTGGACATTTAATGTAGGTTTACTTTGGAATTATAGAAATACTTTTGGTAATATGTATTTATTGTTTTTCTAATTATTACATGAATAACAAATACATACATATTTAAGAGATCCATATAATTCTCTCTAATACATCTAATGTCTCTATCTAATATACAGGCTGTTACAAAATCGAGTCAATAGCATTGCTATCTCGGTAACTATAGGAGATATAGAGAGTTGGTTAAATGGAGGCAAAGTTGCGCACTTTGATGTTCAATAATTTGCCAAAAAATTCACACTATTGGATCACCCTGTATAACTTACGATACTGTTTATTAAATATTTATTCGCCTTTGCTTCTCTTCTTTTTTTCCTCTGCATCACTCCTTTCCTTACTCCTTAAATATATTTTTATTGCTTCTTCGATTTCTTTTATTCTCACACAATGAAATTTTTTTCAGTCGCCAGTTGTAGTAGTTCATTTGTGACTTTTATAATCGACGTGGATAAAACAGTTGTTGCTGAAGCCGAATCTACAACACACCCTCTTAGATCACCGCTTCGTCGATTTTCATCTGGGTGGAGTTTGGGAATCGCGTCTATAACCATGGGGGGTGACCATGTGGATGATGTTGCGTTACCAGACTCTTCAACTTCACCAGCGCCATCTACCCCCGATGATCTAAGTCAGGACCTCGTGATGGGTAAGATAGTAGTTAAATAGAACCTAACATCTGTCTCAAAACTAACAATGTAATTAATTATAGGTCGACTAGTGGTGTGGCTGAATAATCCAGACATGGTGGAGGCGATAGCGGATGAGGGGGAGAGAGCTAATGCCGATGGTAAATATAATATATTTACCATACATACATCAATCAAAACAGTTAATGCAATAAGTACCGATGATGCTGCCATCTAACAACGAATAGAGAAAGGTTGCTTGGGTCACTGTTGCCCTAAAGATATTATTATTAGGAATAAAAATGCAAATGAAAATGAAAATTGTGAATTCGTGGGTTAGGTCACTGTTGCACTAATAGCCTCATATATATTATTTAACTTTAAAAGTGGTGTACCTATGTTTTCGAGCGACCTTTAAAAATAAATATTAACGAACTAATAATCTTTTTATTGAATTTGATAAGCAAAAGAATAGAAATAAATTAAGAGACACTTAAAAATTTTCTCGACGCTAAATTTATTGAAAAAAAATTTTGTTTGAGCTGATTTTTTGAGGGGGCTCTTAAAACATGATAAACTTACATATTTTCACAAGACACGAAAAAAAATATTTTTTTTTTTGGCCACCCTAATATACAGGGTCGGAAAGTCCACATGGTTCATCGGCCGTTACGTAAGAGCGATAAAGAAACTCGTAGAAATCCGTGCGATAGAGAAAGATGGCTATAATGAAGGCGTCTAATAGTCACCGCCCATTTCTCCCTTCCACAAATAAGATCCACTTCTTATTTGTTCATTTATTCATTATAGCCATCTTTCTCTATCGCACGGATTTCTATGACTTACTTTATCGCATTCACGTAACGGCCGATGAACCATGGGGACTTTCCGACCCTGTATATATAAAACGTATTATAAAAAATCTAATTAATACAATTCTCTTTCATTATCAAGAAAGAATTGAGGTGATAGACTTATCAGAGGAAGATGTAGATGATGATGGTGAAAATGACTGGGTTGGTGTTGACGGTAATATAAACAATAAATAAATGCATTATGAAATCTAATTATCACAATTTTCTTTTTACAGAGCTTATAGCCATGGGTGCCCTCCCACGGACATAATTTTTTTTTTGTAATCTGCCGTAGTTAATATATGTTTTTAAGTTAAATAGAAAATGGTTTTTTATTATGCATGCCACTTCCCTAACCGCACACTGTAGTTCATAATCCATTTTTGTTCAATGTGAGTGGGCATGCAACACATACTACTATTGGTTTGACCAATGTAGCACTTACTTCATTTTTAATAATGTATTTTTTTAATTTTAATATTTCAACAATAACAATTTTAACCAAAAAATGTTGACCTATTTCTGTTCATTTGTGTGGTCACAGTTTGTTTTGTTAATTAACATCAGTCTTTTTCCAAGTGAATTTTTATAATTTTATTATTGTTATGTTTTCTCAACATGCCATCATCATTGTGAACCCTGGATTTCAACTCCTGAAGAAGAGAATGATTTTCTCTAGGCTAGGATAAACTTTTTTTGGAAAAACGCAAAAACCCGTCGATTTTGTTTGTTAGGGGGACATCTTTTTGCATGAATTAGATGGTTCTAACTGCTACCCCCTCAGCGGGGTAAACATCCCCTCCAAATTTTTAAATAGTAAGGGTGGTCAAGTTGCATATCGTTGAAAAGCTCTTTTGATTCTCTACACAGTCATGGGTCCCTTTTGAAAATCAACCCATTTTTTTAAAAGATAAAGGGTGCAGAACTTAACACATACAAAATTTCCTATTATCTCTACAAATTATTCTCTAATTAAAATTCGCTATCGAGTTCGCTATTGATTTCAAAATCATTAAGTTAAAGAAGCGTCTAAACATATCCAAATGGCTGGAAATAATTGACCAGCAACTTCCATTCAATAATAAATAATTTTACGTGAACTATTCTCATTAGTTACTCCAACGTATTGTTAGATTGTTTGCAGTTATTTCTTTCACAAATTCCACTAAAAACGGTATAGATAACAGACCATTTTTCAGTCAGCGATTTTGTCGTAAAGTGATGTTAGCGGTTTTAGTGGCTGTAAATGGTGCGTAAATACAAAATAATTAAAAATGGTTTATTCGATCCAAGAGAGGGTGGAAATAATTGAATTAGTTTATAAAAATAACGAATGTTGTTTACTGAACGACATGCCAATAAACCCGTCCTTCGCAAAATTGTCTTGGAGTTAGTAAGAAAATTGCAGGAGAGGAGATCTGTGGGCAATAAAAAGCGAAACAATGAACGTCCTGTTGTACGTAATGAAGCTGTGGAGGTTGCAGTTCTGGGACACGTTGCTTTAGATCATAGGCCAAGTACACGGCAATTGGATTCTGTAAGCGGTGTTTAAGTCGGGGTAGTGTACAACGAATTTTAAAACATTACAAGTTCGATCCTTACAAAATTCACCTTCTCCATGAACTTCACGAAGATGACTGACCGCCGGGTACAATTTTGCGAGGTCATGACTGAACGGGCGATGCATAATCCAAATTTTCTTTTCAACATTTGTTTTTCCGATGAGTGCAGCTTTTTCCTAAATGGCACCGTCAACCGCCATAATTGCCGTTACTGGACAGACTCCAATCCAAGAATATTCCACGAACAGCATACTCAACACCCAGAAAAATTAAATGCTTGGGCTGGTATCTTTGGTAATTCCCTTGTTGGTCCTTTTTTTATAAATGGTAACTTGACTGGTGATATGTATTTGGAATTGCTGTAAGAAGCTATTGATCCAGCCTTAACGGTAATTATGGAAAACGATAATGATTATCTCGAAGATGAACTGATGTTTCAGCAAGACAGGGCTCCTCCCACTATGCCCACCATGTGCGCGAATTCTTAAACAATACATTTCCGAATCGTTGGATAGGTAGGAGAGGTACCATTGGATGGCCTCCTAAGGTGTACGGCTAACAACCGGTTAACAGACAGCTAACAAACGGCTAACAAACGGCTAACAAACGGCTAACAACGGCTAACAACAGCTAGCAACCGGCTAACAAACGACTAACAACCGGCTAACAAGCGGTTAACAAACGGTTAACAACTGTTGTTAGCCGTACACCTTATAGGTATAGCTCATTTGATGTTTAGCATCCAACATGTTCACATGTAAAATCTGTAGTGCTGCGTTTACCTGTCGCAACAGCTTAAGTCATCATACGAACAAGCATAAAGATAGAAAATTTGAGTGTAATTTATGCAACGACAGTTTTACAAGGAACGATAGTCTGAACGCTCACATAAAGACTGTTCATAAAGACAAACACTTGACATCGCCATATGGAGAAAGCAGTGAAAAAACTGCGAAAGACGAGGAGAATACCTGCAATGGAAAATATATGTACAGACATCACAATAATAATAGCCAATCGTCAAACATGGATAATGATGATGAACAATTTGAAACAGATTGTGAAAGCAGTGACGATATGCTAGAAAGAGAGAGCGGAGACGATCCCGGCGAACTTGTAAATGCTATTTACGCTATTATATCGAAGAGTGTCGTTTGACTAAAGTACATCGCCTCTTCAGAGGCAACAACAAGCTACATAATATGGGAATAATTCAGTAACTTACCAGCATCCAATCATCTCCACCTCATCATTCCCATGCGTCTTTAGATACCAGGTCGAGCTGTTACGCCATCAGATGCGCCAGCACAGTCGCCGCCTTGTCGTTGACTATAGCCACTAATATCCGTTACTTATTCAAGTAACGAATAAGAAGTATCGATTAATTACAATATCGACATCACTATTATTCAGCCATGTCTCGTACATTCACCATGTTTGGACAATCCAGCGTACTTGATACACACTTCTACCCACCCATTGAACTGGATGGAAGTCGACGTTATGGTTTGGGCTTACTCGGTTTCTATTCCTACAACTCGATTCACAACGTTGATGAAAGTAACAATATATACGCGTACAGAAAGAAAAATAAAACCGCACCTGAAATCATAAAAATACCCCCTGAGGTATATAAAATAGAAGAAATTAATAATGCAATATTGACTGATATAAATATTAACAGCAAGCAGTTGGACAATGATGAGACGCTATTTTCTTTACGTTCTAACAACAACACGTTGAAATGTGAAGTGCATTCCAAATACGAAATTGATTTTACATCTTCCAATTCTGTGGGAAATCTGTTCGGTTTTGAACGAGGACGATTTCAGGTCAATAAAACTCATGAATCTACTTTACCTGTTAACATTATGAAAGTGAGAATTGTGCGTATAGATTGTAACATCACATCCGGTGCATATTTAAACAGTCGGCCATCGCATACACTATTTGAATTTGATGTTGATGTGGAACCCGGTCACAAACCTACCAAGGAGCCGCAAAATATTATTTATATGCCTGTTCGACCGAAGGGATGTCAGTTTATCGACAACATTGCTTTGAATATTTTAGATGACAAAGGTGATTTGATTGATTTTCACGAAGAAAACATAATTGTGAAACTTGAGCTAAAACAATTAGCCTGAATAATATACAGGGTGGGCCACCAGTAACGCCTCGGTCGCTAGGGACCCAACGGCAAATGTTACAGAAACTTGTTTAGGTGATTTTGAAATATACAGGGTGTCCAGGAAAAGCGTACCATATCAAAGTTATGTATTTTTAAATGGAACTCCCTGTATTTTACTGCGTTTTTGAAAGCGCCATAAAAAATAGGTGAACTTTATTAAAGGTTCTCCATACCTAGGACTTACAGTTTGTGAGATATTTCAATTTTAGTGAAAATGCAGGCATAGCGTAGAAATTTAATATTAGCAATAAAAAAAGGTAAAAAAGGTAAAAAATTGGAAGGTCTATTTTAGATCCTTGAAGTTATAAATTGTTATATTTGTCATCAATTAGTATTACACAGGGTGTTCAAAAAACTGCTGAATACTTCTCTCAACTTTAAACAGCAATCACTTGGTTATTTTAAATGGGACACCCAGTATATTTTTACTTTGGGAGTTAGGAAATTTAAAACTCTCAAACTGTGTATAGGTTTCCTATACCTATCTCTAACGGTATTGGAGATATTTGTGCCGTTTCGTTTTTTATCGATTTCTTTTTTATAAGATGTATCCACGTGTCTTTATTGAGGTCTTTATTGAATTGGTTTGTGTTCTTCTTGATGACGTCTTTTTAAATATATGGATCAATTTTAATTGTATTGCCATTACCATTTTAATCTTCCCGGTGTAAACAGTCACTACATATATAGAGAAATATTATTAGTGCAATATGAGGGTTGGCTATGATTTTTAGCACAAATTATAAAAAACTAAAATTTCCGTATTTTACTATTTTAAATAGAACCTGTCTAATTTAATTATTTAAGGAAACATATAGTTACCTATTAAAAGTTTGGAAATGTTCAATTTAGAAAAGCTTTCTTTGTGTTTCAAACCTAACCAACTAACCTGTGAGGCTAATTTATTTGACAAAAGCTTCTTTAAAGCTCTTCTTATGAAATCGTTCACCGAATCGCATCCTAATTTTGCTAACTCCATGACCTATAAAAAATGTTATTGAGGTTCATATTTAAAAATTACAGCTCAATCTATACTATAACTAATACTGTTTAGATAAATACGAGTCACATTTTACCAGATTTCTTAAAATCATTGTCCAAAAAATTGTTACATATATTGAAATGAATGACATAATCGATTTGTTCTACTAACTCTAAGGAAGGCTTTCTTAAATAGTGGTAGTTAGTTAACCAGTGATTGTGAAATCCACCGATTAGAATTAAATATTTAAATTTGTGAAAAAATATAAGAGACACCGCATGTGCAACAGGCCCATTAACAGTGAAATGACTGATAACTGATTTAATCCTAAGTTAATAGAAAGGGGTGTTGGCAAATATAGCTGTAAATCAGATATAATTACCGAATTTTTCATATTTTGATCCTAGTCTGTCAAAAAAGTGTCAAATTGATGTAATTCTTCCACACTTATCAAGGGGAAATTAAATTGATTCCATAAGAAATTTTCTGGACTAGTCATCGATTTATCCACAGTGCCCTTTTTTGTGTTTATATCAACTTTTATGTCAGCTACCTGTAGTTCCAGCATTGAGAGTTTCATGAAGCCAATACGACCTCTTTCTTGAAAGCAACAGCAGATGATGTAAATATCTTAAGTCATCAATTGTTAATTTTTCTTGATTGCTCTGACCATATAAATGCAATATTATCTTCTCAGCAACATCGTACAATTCTGTGATCGAACTATCAGGCTTATAAAAAATTGAAGTCGATTCTTGTAACTGTGTATTTTTTTTCAATAGAGATATATATATTTTTTTCTTTTTTGAAAATAGCAATGATTGTGGCACAACCAGCAAAAGCATGCACAAACAGCAGGAATGGTTTTAAATTTATGTCATGTAGTGTAGAATATATAACTTTTGCTTGCTTCCCTGCGGTTAAATCTCCCTCGTATTTTCGAGCCAGATCTGCTCCATACTTTTGCAGTTCTTCAATTGACATTTTCAAAATATTAGTACCATTAAGAAAAGCAAAATTCAAATTCAGCATGGTAGCACAATCAAACCTCTTTTTAATTTTTGATATGATTCTATCAAATACCATTATTATTTCTTTAGAAAATAGTTGAACAGAGTATTTGTAATTCGTCTTCACACATCTCATCGAAATGTTTTTTACGTTTCGGAATTCGTTTGTTTTTCCAATAAGGGTCAACTCCACTTTTTTCAGCAACTTCTTCAGCCTCTTTTGTCCAATATTCCATTGGATTCTGTCTCATTTTTTGCAAAGTTTTGGGCAGACCATCCATTAGCGCGACGCATAGTGGTTCAGAACGGCCTAATCTCTGGCCAAAAGTCGAAAAGTGAGAATAATAATTCCAAAATTTCCAATTTTAGGTTATTGGGGTCGCTGATTACGAATTTGATTTCAAAATTATGAAACTCAAAATGGCGGACATTTTGGAAAAATAATCAATTTATCGGTCCGAAAATTTGCACCATTAGGTGTTTGGGGTCGCTGATAACGAATTTGATATCAAAATTATGAAACTCAAAATGGCGGACCAAAAATGGCAGACATTTTGGAAAAATAATCACTTTATCGGTCCGAAAATTTGCACCATTGGGTTTTCGGGGTCGCTGATTACGAATTTGATATTAGATTCATGACATTTGAAATTCCAAAATGAGAAACAATTTTGTAGAATATGTGCATTTTTATTTTATCTCACTTACATAATTCCATACAATACATCCCATTGGATTAATTCCATTGGATTAATTAAAAATCATAATCTGGGTCAGATGGATCCGTCGTACATGTGTCGATTTCTGCTGAGGGTAAGCTTCTATTTGTGACATCACCTTCTGGTGTTGCCAGTAGAAGTTCTATTACATCAGAGGGTAATGGTGCTATTCTTCATTTTTAATTTTTGAAAATTTGTTATGAGTGGGTCCGAGGATGCAAGAAGCCGACGAAAAACGTCAGACATTGTCTTCTCTCGCGTACATTTTCGAGAAAAATTTTCGCGGTACCGACGAATGTCCTTGTTCCTCGCTTCTTGAGCGTCCTCGGAAAGTTGGCCGATTGGCAAGGCCCTCGCTTCTATTATCGCGTAGCCATGAATTAAAACGATATGTACCGATGTTGGCATCGGGTACCAGGAATATAGCTCAACATATCGTTTCGCGACGTCTAAGCAATAAACCCTGAACTTGTCTATATGTACAGCGAAACCGCTCGTCATTGTCTGCAAAATTACTTTGCAACTTGCTATGAATTTTTCGTCCAAATTCAAAATTTCTGCTGTTAAGTCAACGTTCTTAAAAAAACGTCGGGCTGGATTGCCGTTGTTTTTCCTGCCAAATCCTTGCTTAGGCATATCAATATTTAAACCTAAAGCAGCTTTAAATTTCTTTTGGATTTGTTCCTTACGATTGCCAACTACTTTCTTTTCAAGGACTGATCGCGCCTGTCATTTACTCGTCTCATCATTTAATTTATATGCAACATGAAACATCCGTTCCATAAACCTTATCCACGCGTGTAAGGAAGAAATTCCAAAATTTAGTTTCGAGCTGCCACATTCTGTTTGTTCCACCAATTGTAAATTGTTGAAATTTTTCGACGTCAAATTACATAAATAACACCTTTGCGCGCAGATTTAGTGTCAGTAATAGCATTTCTCACCTTTCCGTCTATCATTGTAAACGATAATTCATATTTCACTTCAACGTTAGTACCTTCCGTTACTGTAGCGAATGTGACGATGCCCCAAACCCCCCTCTACAAGAATCCATTTCAAAAACATCGATCTTTCAACCTTCATATTTCGACCTTTGGCCGGGGAATTGGCCGTTTTGAACCACCGTGCGACGGAACGGGCAAGGATAATATCTTCTTTCTGAATTTCTATATTTACTCAACGGATTTCGCCCAAATAGTTAAATTAAGAATAAATTTAAAATCCTTTATAGCAGTTAAGAGATGACCTACCTCGTACTTAGCTTCTGGAGCATGAGAAGTTTGCTTAACTTCTTCTAAGGCTTCCGCTATTTCTGGCAAATTATTTAATAGGGCATTCACAGCAACATGTTTCGCCGACCATCTCGTCTGACTACTTCCTTCCACCTAGTAGTGGAGCCAACAGAAAAGCAATATACTTTTTGAATCAATCTAAATAGTTTAATAACTTCCTGGTATGATGAGGCAGAATGAACACCTACAAGATTTAAGAAGTGAGCCAGCTCATTCCTTTCTGCAATCCTGGCTTGTACTCCTTTATGGATGCCGGCCATATTGGACCCATTATCATAATATTGGCCACGATATTGTCCAATATCTAAATCATCAACTGCCAATTTTTCTAAAATCTGTTGACAAATGTCCTCTCCTGTCTTTCCAGCAACTTCTATGAAATCAATGAAACTTTCTTTTATTTCACACACATCGCCTGTTCTTTTTACATATCGAATTACCTGGCTCATTTGTTCTGTATGGGATACATCTGGAGTGCAGTCGAACATTATCGTGTAGTATTTGGCTTCTTTGATGTCATTTAAAATGCTATTTCTAACTGTTTTTGCCAATATGTCAATTATTTCATTCTTGTCTTTAATAAATATGATACTTGTCCCTTTTTGTTGTTCTAAGTTAAACTTAAGAGTTGAATTATGTTTGGCGAGCAGGGAAATTTAGTTCAAGAAGTTACCTTGTCTAGGCTGAGGACATTGTGTGATAAGATCGCTAGGAGTTTCGTGGGACCCGCGAAAAGAAAGGCAGTTTGTGGATAGATACAATACAGCATCCATAACAATACGCAGGATCTGTCTCCATTTTTCTTTCTCTGAGTGAATTACTCTCTCAATGTCTTGATCAATACCCTGGCATGATTTCATTTGTTGTACCCGTGTTTTCCACTTGATCATACACTCTTTGTGCATTTGAGCTGCCTCGTGTTCGGTTAATCTCTCTGAAATTTTTTTCCAATTAATAAACCCTGTAGAACACGATGCAGATGTGGCGGTAAAAGACGGTTTCTGGTAAATCTTGCAGCACGCACAAAAAAATTTTGTCTTAGAAAATATAAGCCAAGATCTTTTAACCCTTTCACAATTAACCAACGTCCTGTACCACATAGAAAATGTTAAATGTCTGCCATTGCGTTCAGTAGATCTAAGTTCAATGTTTTCGGTGTGATTTTCTGCTAATAATACAGCCTAATTGCTAAAGAAATACCGTTGTTGGTCAGTAATTTTTTCCACCCCTGGCCAATTGACTGGGTCCATCAAATCCGAATTTTTTGCAGTTCATCCGAATCCGAGTGCGTGGATTTAGATCCTTCGTATTCTGGCTTTGTTTTTTCAAGTTGCTCAGGTTGCTCTTCGCACATCGATAAAGACGATGAAGTTTGCACTGTGAAATCAGACTGTGAAAAATCTTGATCCGTTGTGCGAGAAACATCCTGTAACTCAATATCAATTTCGGAAGTTGCAACAGATACTGACGGGTCACCCCCTCTGCGAAGCCAATTTTTTATATTATCTGCACATTGTTTTCCCTGCAACTCCTTATATCTAGCCTTTTTCCTATATTCCGCTCTCGATAGCTTTTTTCTTGGTGCGCTCATAATTACAACCTGTAAACAAAAATAATCAATTTCCTTGTTGAAAACATTTCAATCTAATAAATATTTTTAGTAAATAAATCGACCGAGAAGCAAGATCATTGCATGGAACAATTAAATTTTCAACTCAACGCAACGTAGGTACTACGATCTGACTACAATTTCACTAACACTACAATTTACGAGCGGGGAGTAATGATATCGATGAGTGTGCGCGAGCGCGTGGCTACCGCCCGAGTTATAGGTACCTACGCGCCGTCGACGGCGTCTGAATTTTAAGTAAGTTTAAATAATGACGAATTGACGACGTAAGTGATTGCACGTATTAAATTGAATTTAAAAAATAAATATAGTAACTTAAAAAGCATAAGATAGTTATGATAAAATACTTACCTAGAAAGGCGATCGATGAGCTGTGATAGATTTATTGATGCGACACTAATACAATCAGTATTTTACCTTCGGTTGATCGACAATTACTAAATAGTAAATATAAACAAACAACACACATGTTTAAAACAAAACACTGTCGTGGAGAAAGATCGACGAGGGAGTTTTCGAATATAGCTTCATCCCTTTCGCACGCACGATAACCACACGCGTGCTGCCGTCATCTGCTATTCCTGCGGGCGAGCGGGCGCGTATTTTGAACTATGCCTACGCACCTCGAGAATAATAAATGTTCGTGCAGCACGTCTCACTCCGCGCTCTGGGTATCGGTCGAGTTGATATGGCCATGAAATTTCTGTACTTGTACTATTACTTATTCCGTGGTCAAAGTTAAGTAAATGATGAACTTGCCGCCCGGGGCATAGGCTCCCCCTCTACATCCGGAGCTGGGTGTAATCAGGTAGGGTTTGATACCATATATCCACTATCACTAGGGCTGCCATCTCTAAAACCTGCCCTCCAGGACCGGAAGCGTAAGTTCCCCGGATTTAGGAGCTTTCACCCCGGACATCTCAATACTTTTTTCATTCACTTACATCTTGATTAAAATATATTTACTTAGACAAAAGATCGTGTTTTCGAAGTTGGTTTATGATCAATTCAGAAATAGTCTCGGACGTTTCATTTACCGTGGTCTCTACTTCGAGGAGTTTCGTAGTGATTCCTTCATTTCTTACATCGAAATATTGAACTGCCAAAGGAAATAGTTTCTCACTGCCATGGTTCCTAGCATCAATAGCCGCGCTTATAAACGGAATGTTTTGTAAGTAATTTTTTAGTTCGGCAATCGACAAAGGACTTAAAACTCCTGTAGCTATTGCTGTAGCTTTACTACGATTACATGAATGTTTTTTAGCTATTTCTGACCCCGAAAAGATTTCGCGACTGAGAGCGCAAGTACAATCCAGAGAATTGAAAGACATGTGATGGCCGTATGATAAACGAGTGCGCCTTCAGCTGCTCGAATTTGAAGGTCTTCCAAAAAATGTAGATATTTTTGAAGAACCTGCTTGATTTTTCATATTAGTTTTGTGTTTCTGTGTGTTCAAATGTTCATTTATGTCAGAAACGCCTTTGTTTGCGAACGAAATAACAAATCCGGGGAAACCTGGACGGATGGCAGCCCTAACTATCACCCACCAATAAATTTTCACCAAATTCTCCATTTTCAAACCGAGCTCGTACTGTTGAATTCCTGAATATATTTGCGTCATGTGCTGACCCGGGCCACCGACAGACAATACCCCAAATTTTCAATTGAGAGTCGCATATTGCCTGTGCGTTGAAAGAAAAATAACCTTTGCGGTTCCTAAAATTTTCTGGTTCTTCTCCACCTGCAGAGTACAATGCACAGCCCCAATGCATCTTGGAAATCTGCTTATATTGAAAAATTCCTGTCGAATAGTATGGATTTTCTCATCGGGTAATGTTATATAGGTTTCATGCATATGTGCAATTGCCCGGGTCACTTTATTAATGGCTCTGCTTCCTGTTGATTTGTCTACACCAGAAAAATTTCCAACTACAGTAGAACCCCGATTATCCGAGCTATTGTGGACCAAGCCTACCTCGGATAATCAAAAACTCGGATAATACGGACTTTATTTTCTACTGTAAAATAAAATCAGATTTTTAATCAAATTACATATGTTTTATTTACGTACGCAGTAATAACGTAAGTACTAAAGTAATATGTGTGTATATACCTAACAGTATGACAAGGAAACTAAGGAGTAAAAAAAGACGAAATTTTCGTTTGACGTAATCGAGGAGCGCGATTTTTTGCAGCAATGTCTCTCCATTTCTTCATGAGAAAAATGTCTGCTGGCGTTGCTTCGTTTTGCTGCTCCACATAAGCTAAGGCAGTTTCAAATGCAGCTAAAGCTTCCGAATGAGAAACTTTCTGAAAAATGATTTCTTCATCAGAACTTGATTCTTCAATGCGTTGGCGTTCTTGAACGATTGACGCAATCTCTTCATCAGTGTAATCCAATTCCACGTCATCTCCTCTGATCCACTCTTCGACATCATTTTCTGTTAAGGGGTCCTTACTCGGTAGTGACCTCGCCATCTCAAGCAACGGGAGCACAGGTCCCTCAACAGAGAGATCGTCTTCCGAAAAATCGACAGTTTTGCGCCATGACTTCATCAAAGTTTCAGGTTTCATTTCATGCCACGATTGGGCTATCCAAAACATCACGTCCTTAAGATTCACCTTTTTTAAATTTTCTAACGCTTCCAAAAGCGATTTTAATAGGCAAAATCTGTAGTTGCGCTTTAGATTTTGATTTTCCAATACTCCTTGATCCATTGGTTGGATCAATGATGTAACGTTTGGCGGAAAAAAAAGCACTTTGATGTCCTCGCTACATAACTCATCTTCACTTGGATGCGATGGAGCATTATCCAGTAGCAGTAATGCTTTTCTCGACAGTTTCATTTTTTTCAAATGTTGCTCCACTTGAGGACAAATTCTTCATAGAACCATGCTTTGAAGAGTTTTGAATCCATCCATGCACTTCTTTGGTTTCTATAGTAAACGGGCATGGCTGTTGGTGAAAGATTTTTAAAAGCTCTAGGCTTGGCAGATTTTCCAATCATCATGAGGGGCAATTTGTTACTACCAGAAGCATTGCTGCATGCTAAAATTGTTACCCTTTCTTTGCTACGTTTGTAACCAGGAGCTGATGTTTCTTGACGTGATGCTAGGGTTTTGGCTGGCAAAAGTTTGTAATTTAGGCCAGTCTCATCTCAGTTAAAAATTTGATCTGGGCTGTATCCATCGTTGTTTATTTTTTGTTGAATTTTTTCTTTAAATGTTATCAGGGTAGAGCTGTCTGCAGATAGCTTCTCACCACAAATATTGAGCTGACGTATATCATGCCTCTTTTTCCATCTATCGAGCCAGCCTTGGCTTGCTGTGAATTGTTTCGTTTCCTCCGGGAAAAGAGTGCGCAGTGATAATGCTTTCGCTTGTAGAATTGGTCCAGAGATCGGAGCTCCCTTATCACGCTGTTGTGTAAACCATAAAAATAACGCATCTCCCAATTTTTCATAGTCACTTGATTTCATGGATTTTTTCTTTGAACTGCGGTTCAACAGTGAACTACAGTTGAAACTGTTTATACAACCGGCCCTAAAAGTTCTAACATATCGCTAAAGTAATAGGTCATTCTTCCAAGACACCAGACGCTTTTTATGTATGCTCTTCCTCATAATATACCTACGTAAATATTGCCATCTGCTGACCAGACTTTTTTTGGACCAAATTTCTTCGCCGCGCTGACCAGATATACTTTTTATCAACAAACACCACATCTCTTACAGTTTCCACCTTGCATATTTCTAGAAAATAGGTTCTATAACCTTTGGTAGTTTCGCTGTATCCTACGAAAGTTCCCCTTTGACTTTTGGAATTTCCTTTAGCTCTTAGCTGTTTTGGTAAATATTTTTAAATTATTTATATCTTAAGACATACCAAATAATAATCACTGGTCGACATGATTCGTGTCGATTCAGTACGAGAAGATTTTGGCTCGCTGAAACCGAATCTGTCCTCAGAAATGCTCGATCACCTAAAGTTTTTGAGACATTCTAACTAAAACTGCAAATATATGCGATTTTTACACATATTTGAGGTTATATAATATCGTTAGGTATTTTTTTTATAAAACTAAGAATAGCGTCTTAAAGTACAATCCTTCCCTTTCGCAAGTGAATTTTGAATTATCCAAATATCTTTTTTTTTTTCAACGATATATAATGATTTGAAGTTACCGTCTCATCAACTAAATAAATTGCTAAATATGCATATGCATGCAAATACCCGATATGATTTTGTATGTCTCGTGAATTTAGAAAAACTTATAAATTATTTTTATTACTGTTTATACAGGGTGGCCCAGAAATCAACGTTAAGCCGGAAACGGGCGATAGACCAAGTCGTGACAGTTATTAGAAATATATAAAAAAAAATCTTTGTCATGTACTTTTCAAATTATAAGTATCAAAAAATAAATTGGAGAAACTGATATCCTGTGATGATATATCAAGTCCTGTGACTACAAATATTAATGTTTCGTCAATCTTTTTTTCTGTAATGTAATCATGAATAACCCTTCTGTAAATTACAGTTTAAAATTAAAACATAACTGCCTCAGTTTCAAATAAAATGTTGGAATTTTGCCCAACATTAAATTACATCACCCGACTTTAACCGACTGTACTGTAAAAAAAATGTACTACACTATTTTGGCAAGTAATTTTAAAAGATGGCGCATTTAGTCCGGATTCTAAAATGGTATGATACTTGCTAGATTACTTTGTTTAGGAAAAAAAAAAATTTTAGTGGAACCAGATTTCCGGCCAATTTTGTTTAATTATTTAAAATGTTGGTAATGCAGCCTGGGTATTTTTAAGACCACAATTTACAGGTACAGTTACACGCCATTTCGACAATGTGAGTGAAACAGATAGAGACACCACCTTGTCCAAAGAGTACCACGGGTTATCAAGTAATTTGTTAGTTTAAGGTGCAAGTTTGAAATAAAATTCTGTCAATGGATTTCTTCTTCATGATTTAATTTAATTAGATAAGGAATTACAGCAAATGTTCGAACTGTTTGCCTTCAGCTGCAATGCAAGCTCTACATCTCCTTAAAAATGATCGCGTAATAAGACGGGCGTATCTTCTCGAGTTAATGTGTTCAGCGGCTTCTGTAATTCTTTGGCGCGGCTCGTCTAAATCTTGAATAGGTTTAGAGTACACTTTTTCTTTATCGTTCCCCAGTAAAAGAAATCTATGGGGTTTAAATCGGGTGAACGGGCAGGCCACGAAATTGGACCACCTCATTCAATCCACCTATCGGGGTATTCTCGGTTGAGAAACTCTCGTACTGTGCGAGCATAATGCGCTGGGCAGCCATCTTGTTGGTACCACATACTGCCGTAAATGTTCAGTGGCACTTTTTCCAATAAATCTGGTAATTGTTCAAATAAACCTCAATTGGACCAATAACTGTACCATTCAAAATTCCAGTCCACATGTTAACCTTAAACCGGTACTGCGATCTGTCTTCCCGCATCAAATGTAGATTTTCCATGTGCCATTCGTGCAAATTGTGGAGGTTCATGTAACCGTCCGTTTTAAACGTTGATTCATCACACCATAGAATTTTTTCAAAGAATCGCGGATCCTCTCTGTACCTCTGCAACATCGTTCGACAAAATCGCACTCTCTTTGGGTAGTCTCGGGGTAAAAGGCTTTGTACTCGTTGTACATGGTAAGGATGAAGCTGGTTCTTTTTTAAAATACGATGTGCAGTACTTTTGGATACTCCGATGCTCTCTTCAATTCCACGTACTGAGATACTTGGGTCTTGTTCGACCGCCTGGAGCACTTAAATATACCTTTACTTTAACAGACAATAAAGTTATAGTTCATGGATATTGTATTCCATTATTCTTGCTTCCATCTTCAATTCTATTTCTCTTAAATCTAATCCTCTTGATTTAT
This sequence comes from Anoplophora glabripennis, assembly GCF_000390285.2. NCBI lineage: Eukaryota > Metazoa > Arthropoda > Insecta > Coleoptera > Cerambycidae > Anoplophora > Anoplophora glabripennis. The sequence goes on along the minus strand of NW_019417307.1, from coordinate 40,740 downwards.
TTTTTGCTTCCAACCATCTTATTTTTTACTCTTATTTCCTTTAGCTCAAGTTCTTTTTCTTTGAATTTCTCACCTTCCACACCTGAATAAGATAATGGTTTGACCAATAAACTTACCGTTTCTTTTTGCTCTGACGTATACGCTTCCATCGCTTTTTGCAAATTACTGGGTTTGTCTGAAAAAAATAAAAAAGCATTAATTACATTTAAAATATTTCTGTAGGGGATCGTTGCTTTGTACCAAAACAGAGTGATGAGCGTTGAGTGATTTGTTGTAGGATTGACGTTGCTTCAAATAATGAAAGTCCAAGATTCTAAACTTAGTTTAATACCGACAACAAACTATAACAATTCTCGAAGGACCATATTCAAATATAATTAAACTGATGTTAACACAATGCGACAGGCACAACTTATGCTACAATGATGTACATATACTAGTGTTACAAACGATGTATATGGAATGAATTAATTTTCGTAAAATGTAAGAAGACCTCTTGTTGGTATCCAGGTACCTGCTAAGAAGGGTTTCTGCCTCGTCTTCGATTTCCCACCCTCTTTCTTGCGATTCACAACTTTCCTTTGTAGGAAAGGCAATTTGGGAATTCCAAATCGGTGCAGGACGTAGCAAAGCCCCCTTTTACAAATACAATGCTATAAGTAGAGTTTAGTTAGACAATAAATAAATCCTTGATATAAATATTTATAACAGATATTACAATTTATGACTTAAATCTACATAAACAACTAAAGTAAGGTACAGTTGATTTACAGGGCGAATAAACCTTTCTAATTTATTTCTTTGTTGAGGGGAATTCTCAACAATTTCAATTTCTACTTTTAAAAGATAGTTTATTTAATTTAATATTTTCATATCGTAATTAAAATTCTCCAAACAATAAGTACTTTTTATAAAAATCACTTATTTTCTCCTTTTATAAATTTTTTCCTCTTCGTCTCTGAAAACTTGGTTCTGTTAGACGTTTTTAACTACTTGGCAATGCCTCTTGCTCACTTTCTTCAGTTCCACCTTTATTACGTAAGAAAAGACATTGTTAATTAGCATATTTGTTTTTGTATTTATAAAAAACACACCAATATGTTCCATTGCATGCAGTGCCGGCCCGAGGTATATTTTTTGGTAGCGCAGTACACATTTATTTATTGCACACTTGTATGTATAAAGCTAGTTATTTTAATGACAAAGAATAGTGTAACAATATAAAAAACATTTAAGTAAATTTCTGTTTACGGACTTTGGCATCTGCAAATTTTTGCCTCCATTCTACTGATTCCACCAAACTTAAAAATAACAATTTTGAGAGTCGGTTTCCATTTAGTCTATTTCCCCATTGAGTCATAAGAGCTCTCGCTTTTGAAAACAACTTTTCAGAAGGAACTGATGTTCCTACAATTGAGAGACATTTGAAAGCAATTTTTCTTAATGCATTACAAACCATCACATTTTTCCGAAACAAGAAAACATCAGTGTAAGTAAAGGTTCTATTGGTTGTTTTAAATATGTTTTAAGATCGCAATATGTTCCTTCATCTTTTTCAGCTTGAATGTCAGTGTCGATGGAATTTCTTGCTAATTCTCTGTGATATGTCCAAACACTGTGGGATCTATGTATTTTTTCTGTAGTTTCAACAGCAGGTACAGATTTTTTAGGTGTATCATTATAGGCTTTTTTAATGTTTGTCTAGGGTTTTAACTGAAACAGCAGGTCCGGATATATGTTTATTATGAAACCAACCCGATCACTTAGCAATGCACAGCTTCTTGAAATTAACAATAATAATTCGAGGAGGAGCACTCGTCTTCCTTCTTTTACGTAGTCTCGTCGGCTGTCTATTCCCGCCTCTCGATCCCGCGCTTTAACCGTTTCAGCTCACACGAGAATGCGCACAAGCAAATGATATACCCACTGGTTGATGTTAAGTAATGAATATTATGCTTATGAAATAAATATCGATAGCCTAAAATCAATACCTCTTAAGTGAAAATGTCAAAAGTTTTCAGTATAAACAAAAAACGTTTCACTTCTCATACTAAAAATCTATACTTCTGCTAATTCATATTTTGTTGTTACTATTAAGAATTAGATATAAATTTTACGAAAAACTTCAATTTCTTCAAAAAAACACATACGAGATATTTCACTTTTATTATTCCTTCAATTATTTTATAATTATGGGAAACAACAAAATGTTAACGAACTAGGGAAATACCATTTTATTTAAATAACTTACATTGTAAACATAGAAAAACAATAAAAATGAAATTCACAAAATATTTTTTATTCAGGTCCGTCTGCGTTCCCTTCTTTTTTTGAGGTCTCATGGACCAAATTTTGATAAAAAGTAATGTAGTCAGGTTCCATTTCTTCTCTTATTTCCAATAAGTGCTTGTATTTTTCTAACGAAGTTTTGGGTTTGATAGAATACAAATTCTGATAACTTGGAAACAGTGGCGTATTTAGGATTTTTCTCCCGGTGGGATCTGAATTTTTTTTTACGACAAAATACTTTTGAATTCCTATGGATGCTAAAGGATATAGCAGGTTTTATTTATGTAAAGATAAAAAAAATGAGAATCGAGGATTTTAATAAGAAAAAAGTGACAGTACAGAGAAAATATTCACTAAACCACAGTCAGTGTAGTATATTGATTATTTTTTGTATAATTCAGTTTTAGTGTAAGTACATCTACGTCCTACCTATTTAGTTTACTAAATGATAAAATTATTTTACTGTAAAATTAATAATTAATCGAAGAGCACGCTTTATTTATGTTCCCTTGTCTATTACTAGAGAGGCTAGCATCTCTGACATAACTGGTGTAAATTAATTTTGACCCCTTGAGGGGTATATTTTTAGACATTTTATATCAGTAACGTAAAATGTTCCTGGTGGTCGTATCGAATTGTACCATTGAAATTCTGGAGCGGCATAGTTCATAAAAAAATTATGAGTTAGATATTTTGCATCTAGAGGCAATGGCTTGGTTCTTGCTCGTTTTGTAACCGAAATAAACTCTACTGGCGAATGAATGTATCTTCTGTCTAAGCGCTTCTCTATAAGACTGTGTACCGTGTCGCATTGCATTTGCGTGTGGCCTTTACAAAGATATTTCTGTTCGATCGTTTTCCCCTCTTTTACAGAAAAAGTGAGTAATGTTGGAAATAACAGAGCACCTACTCTGATAGCCACATCGATCTGAATAGAGGATGAAGCCTATCGTCACTATCTTGAAAATATGTGTATAAATAGTCGATTATACAACTCGCAAAATTGGATGCACCTACGTCGCCTTCTCCTTCATGCCACCAAAAGTTAGTAGGTACTCTGGTGCGTAGCAACATTATACATCGTAAAGAAAGCTTAATAAATGTGAACGCTTAGTTTCAGTTTGAAATACAATTTCGATGTATATATTCAAAGTTATATTATTATTTTTTATTAAAGAAAGCATATCTAATGTGTATAAATAATTTATTAAAGAAAATATAATGTATATAAATAGTTTATTACTAAACTTGACACTATATTTACTAAAACTTAAACATAAATAATTTATTACTACACTTAACACTATATTTACAAAAACTTAAACTATTGTAAAAATAATCACTACTAATGTTCTTGGAAGGGAACGTTGTTGCAAATAACACAAGTCCTTGTTAATTTGACTTGCACCAATGACAGTCGACATGATGAGCAGTAGTCTTCTGGTCCCTCGTCATATGCTTCTGTAGTGTGGATATCATAATGCCTATGCTCGGGATAATCCAAACCCGAGAAGTCAATCATTACAAAGTAGCATTTCATGCACAATTTGTATGGCTATCTCGGGTCTGAGGTTATCACGACCATGGATATTGTGAAGCAGAACATTACATGAGGATGAACCGTATTGTTGAGACCAATGTCCACAACATCTCCGTTGGATACCATGGTGGACCGAGCTCTCATAAATCTTGACCAGTCATTTACGTTCTAGACCACACCATCATCCCCAAAATAATCATTCTGCATATCCCCTACCTATATACATAAAAAAAATGATATGAAATCTGTGATTTTACAAATTTTGAAGATTCCTACCTCTTCGATGTCAACGTCGTCACTATCACCACGTTCCCTACCAACACCTGCTTCCGCATCATCGCCACCAACGTCACCAGCACCTACTTCCACCTCTTCGACACCAGCGGGGTCACTTTCGTTCTCGTCACCAGCACCCGCTTCCTCACCAACTTCATCGACGCCAGAATCTCACCATCGCCATCGTCATAACCATTATATAGTTCATCCACTTCTCCCATCTCGTCGATGCCAGCATCACCCATATCATCTTCATCCATCCAGATATCCTATATAACACATTTCAGATTGCTTTGTTTCAACAAAACATTTTAAGAAAATTTACCTCCAATTCATGGACAGCAAGATATTCCAAGAGGGGGTAATCAGTACTTCCCAATAGAGGCATTTTTTTAAAATCAAAATATAAACTCTCACTCACTAAAACACTTGCAAACTGCAACTGATACTGGTAAAAATGTAAACCTCCTCTCGGTTTATATAGCGTTTCTGATGTCATAAATGTTTTATAATGGTCATTTGAAAACAACCCCCAAATAAGTGTCCACAACTGGTGGAGGAGTCCAGTATAACTCTTGCAATTGTCAGAAAAGTTTAGTGAGTTTGTATTCTCAGCAATAAGTTAATCAATTACCAATCAACTATCAAGATACCATTTCCAAAAGACTGGGATTCTAAAGTGAAGTTATTAGTGTTCCCTTTTAGAGCTGATGATATGGTAACCTGTCATAACTGTTATACCATGTTTGACAAAAAAGACATTAATATGTGTACGGGACTTTGTTCGAAATGTCTTGAAGAGAATCCTGAACCTGTCGAACAAAAAACAACACAATGTGTCAGCTGCAGCAAGAAAAAATTGGTGAATGTTGGGATAGTTAGAAGTGTGTGTGAATCGTGTAATGTTCAAGATCGCAGTCTTAGACAACGATGTTTTGCATGCGATGTCTATAAAGATGATTGCTGGAATAATATATGCCCAATTGGTAGAGAAGATAAATTTCTGTGTGATCAAACGGGATATATATTTTTTAAATAACAACTTTAAAGGATGTTGATGTCTGGGGAGGGAGCAACAATTACTTAGGCATGAACTCACAAATATATAACCTAATTTGTAATTAATAAATATATTATATAAAATAGATTTTAAATTGATTATTTCTTCCCACTATAATAAAAAAAAATAATAAAACACTGCACATATTTGTTAATTTTTTATTAATATACCATGGCTGATACAGATTTATAAAATTTATAAATAAAATTACATGTATTAATTGAAACTATGATGCATACAATATACTTTTTTAAACTATATCGGCTTTATTTATCCTTGAATTTTCGCTGGCAGGGAGTCCGCTCCACTTCACGAGTACTTAGAATATACCACGAAAACCTTTAAGTAATTTTGATCTTAGTCATTACGTTAAAATTCTAAAAATTCACCATTTTCGTGGTATATTCATGCGAGACAATTTGCCCAAGAGTGGACCCCGATATCACGAATCGGTCATTTTGAATTTGGATAGTGTAAATGGTCCGGGAACTCACTGGGTAGCTTATAAAAAAATAGGAAATACTATTAACTACTACGATAGTTTTGGAAATTTACCCCCACCCAAAGAACTTGTTGAATACTTAAACATTAAACAGAACCAACCAATCAAAATCTTCTATAATTATAACCGCCAACAAAAATACAACACAGTATTGTGTGGGCACTTGTGCTTGAAGTTTCTAACTAACAATAATAATTAAAAAAATGAAAATGAATTTCTCGTTATCTCCAAAGGATGATCGTGAAAATATTAAAAGGATGGCTAATTCCTTAACTGCATTTTCCAAGGTTAAATGTCTTATCAAGTTAACCAAAGAAGAACTAATGTATTTACCTAAAGAAGTTATGATTTCCTGTGCGGCACAAGAAATTGCTTTGGTGTGGGATAAATTACCTGAATATCTTCAAACTGATATTGATATACTAAAATTTCAATACTGTTTGGAACATTATAGTGATGATAATAAAGACCAGGATATTGATGTGAATGATGGTCCTGTTCCACGAAAATTTATGTGTTGTTATTGCAATGTACGAGATATTACAGTGGCGTCTAAAAATCAAGTTAGTGTGGGTGCATCACCATCAGTTTCAACAAATAAAATTACTCTTGATTACTGTTGTAAACACCAATAAATATGGA